>NC_092333.1:627015000-627315000 GCF_046630445.1 Rutidosis leptorrhynchoides
ATCGTAATTTGGGGATTGAGTTCGGTGAAAAAAATCCTCGAGCAGCGACTATCGGAAAACGATAGAGATTTGATTTTTAACATCTTATGGATCCGTAAAAGATTTGCGTTATGGACTTATGGATCCTCGACCCAAACATAGGACCCATTGGACCCGTCCCTTTCCTCTTGTGATATAATTAGTTCAATTTTGGACCCACTAGATTCATTACCTTTTATAAATTGAGACCCACTGGATCCTAAAATTCTGACCCAATGGACCCAATTTTTAAGTTTCGGGTTTGGTTTTCCAGGCATAGTCAATTCGAACATTGGGAGCTCTAATTATATTTTGAATTAAAATGTATTTGAATCGAACGTTGGGAGCTCTAATTATTTTGAATCGAAATGTTTTTGGTCAACCGATAACTGAACTTAAAGGGTTTATGGAATTTTTTATTTTACTTTTTGTGTGGCTTCTTTCATTCACAATAATCATGTCATCGAGCAGAGCAAGGACAAAAATCTCTTAAACTAGTTAGAAAAATTAAGAATATAATATAAGACCACTTGTAACGCGTGTGGTGGAGCATCATGTCATCGAGCAGAGCAAAGACAAAAATCTCTTAAAATAGTTAGAAAAATTAAGAATACAATATAAGACCGCTTGTAACGCGTGTGGTGGAGCCCGATTTCGACCGAACACGCCATCTAAACAGTACTACAATTTGTAGATTATATACATTATGTAGTTAGTTACATACACACATATGCACATTACGTAAGTGTGAAATACATTTCATTTGAGTTGAAAATATAATACAGCCGATGGTAGGCACAGACTTCAACCCCATCGAGCATATGGATATTGATGATAATGAGGAATTTATAGAGAGCATTAATAACGCTGTTACAGGCAGCGAACATCAAAACAATCACAATAATAGCAGCGGTGAGCCTAATTGTAATAATGGTCCGACTGTTGAAGACGAAAGCGTTGGTGGGTTGGAGTCACCGGAAGCTATTCCAGTCACGCCGGTGACAGAGACAGGAGGCGAACAAGTCGTTAATGATTCAAATTTTGAATTAGGCGGGACACAAACGGGCAAAAGTTGGTTACGTGTTGGTTGTCACACAACTTCCAATTTAAATTTGGAAGTTTATGAGAAGTATAGGGATGTTTTGGTGTATAAATCGAAGTCTGTGCCTCTGTAAAGGGGAGTGCATGCGTTCCTTTGGTTCAAAAGGTACATGATAATCTTAAAGTGAACTTGGAAAGCACATTTTGGGTGGCTGCTAGCTTACACTCTGAAGTTGACATTCCATGTACAGTGTGCACTCCCCCTATTCTAAGAGTTCTAATTTTGTCGCCAAACCTAATTCACCTTTAGAGAATCTTTCTAATAGTCAGTTGGATAAGCCCAATTCCAATGGGCTGGCCCAGATTAACTCTGCCTATGATGTTGAGCATCCAAACGAACCGGCACTTTTTCACTCAGCAAGGTTCACCCATGATAAACAAGACCATCATCAATGCCCAACCCTAGATTGCAGATCAACATGTGCGTTGTATAAGGAAAACGCCCAGAAATAGAAAATTCAAGATAAGGAGGCAACTAACACTGGTAATTCATCCCATGGCAGCCCTTCTAAGGGACATATACGTAAGAAATATATGTTGAATGATTTGAATGAAGATGTGGAGATCGAACAAAGAGAAATTGATCAGACTACATGGATGCCTCGTAAACCTATTAAAGTGAAAGGTAAACGTTTAAATCCTAAGAAAAATAATTAAGATCTTGAGGTTTTTGGGGGATTTTTAGAATGTATGTTCGATAGTAGGGAGCGTCCTAACAAAGTTAAACAATGATAATAGCCACTTGGAACACTATGGGCCTTAATGGTAGAGATAAAGGCGATAGGGCGGGTAATTTTATAACGAAATTTCAAAATTAAATTTACGGCTATGAATATAGTCAATTACAGACTGTAGATGGATATGTAGATAGTCAATGCAGGCAGATCAGTAGAATGGGACTTAGGAATTTCGGGTCCATTGGATGGATATGAAGATAGTCTATTACAGACTTTGATGGTTTAATTGTCTCGCATGGTATTAGATAATTACAAAGATGATGTGATTTAATGGGTTCATTTGGTGGATAAGGTGTATTCGATAGCGGATGGGATTCGGGTCATGCTCTCCTCAAATTTATATATGGACTTCGATTGAATCAGGATATGGATCCCGCTTATACCTTCTAAAGTTGCTATTTGTCTTTTGTTTGATATGAGGTGTTCCGGTCAAGGAAGTGCTAAGCTATAGGCATTGTGTGCCGGGCTTTGTTCAATTAGTGGAACTTTTATTGGATTATGCCTTCCCATATTGTGGAGTTCTCTTTAAATCGGTGTAACAGTCTGGGCTTACAAGCAAGTTTGTTTTGGGGTTAAATTGAGTTGGCTACCTTTTGGGCGAATTGGATGGCTAGTAATGATGTGGTGTTCTATGGAGCGTATACGTGTTGGGCCGCAATTATTACGCCTATAAAGTTTAAAGTTTTCAATGCACGAAACTGCAAAGTTGTGCATGTCTAACCAATTTCATGTTTGGTCAACTCAATCGTGGCTGTTTTTGTGATGAGTTTAAGATGCAAGTTGAATGGTTTTTGTTTATATGACTGTAGTTTAAGAGAGTAATAGTCATGGGGAGCCCAACTTTGCTGTTATTTTAGTTTACTGGTTGGTCTTATCTTTTGGACAAGGAATATGCAAGTCCAAAGTGATTCATTATGTTCCGGATGATCTTTCACTATTTCGTGAAATGTCTTTATCTTTTAAATTCAGTTTTTTGTTAATATATAGAAGAAAAAAAATATGAATTATTATTCCAAGAAAAAAAATATGAATAATTATTATTTTACTTTTTCAATTAAAATAAAAAATAGTGTCAACGGTTATCAGTAAAATTTTTTTATGTACATGTAATGAGTTTTAACACCTTGAAGTTGAGCTTCAACAGTATTTTCCAATTATATTTCAATTAATATATAATATATAATATAATATAATAGTGTCAACGTCCTATTATCCATTCAATATCTTCCACACAAAAACTCTACACTTAACTCTTCTTGGTCTTCTCCCAAAAAGTCTTCGTCTTCTACTCGTTTCCTTCATCTTTTGAAATCAACTGGATCCCTTTACAACCAAACAAACAAACAAACAATCTTTTGATTAATTTTTTAATTCCAATGGCTGAAATCGTTGTTACCTCTGTAGTAACAGTTCTGTTTGAAAAGCTAATTTCTAGTGACTTGTTGAAGCTGACTGGATCCGAAGGAATCAAATCTCAGCTGGAAAAATTGAAGACAAAGTGGACATATATTGAAGCTGTGCTTGCTGATGCAAGTGAGAAGCATATAACACAAGAATCTGTTAAAGTGTGGCTATTAGATCTTCATCGTCTAGCTTATGACATTGAAGATGTACTCGATGATATGGCAACCGAAACTTTGCGAAGAAAGTTGAATGATGAATCAAGCACCGGTAAGGTATTGAAAAAGATCATTCCAACTTTTTGTACTAATTTCACACCTCATAACTTGATGTATGGTCGTAAGATGCGTTCTATGCTTGATGAATTTACCGAAAAATTGAATGGTGTTTACGAGAATAAAAATATGTTAGGTGTAGATATCAATACGATACTTGCACTTAGGTCAAACAGAAATTTTGAACGAACGGAGGAAACATCCCTGCTAGATCATGAATCTCCAGTTTTGGGTCGGGAAAAGGATGAAGCGGCATTGCTCGAGAAGTTGTTGGGGGATGAATCACGTAATCAAAATGTGAGCGTTGTGTCCATAGTTGGCTTCGGCGGGGTTGGGAAAACAACTCTTGCCAGACTTGTGTACAACAACCAAAAAGTCAAGGATTACTTTGAACTGAGGGTATGGGTTTGTGTTTCAAACGAGTTTGATGTGCTCGCTGTTAGCAAGGCAATTTATCAAGCTGTCACTAAAGAGGATAGCACACATGCTACTTTAAATCCACTTCATGAGGCCCTTAAAGAGAAACTTTCAAACAAAAGATTCCTACTCGTGTTAGACGATGTTTGGAATGAAGACCACCAGAAATGGAAAGATGTTGAAAAGCCACTTAAAGGAGCGCCAGGAAGTAAAATTATAGTAACCACACGGAAGATCACGGTTGCATCAGCGATGGATAGTGTTGAACGTCACAATTTGGGGCTTCTATCAGACGAAGATGCTCTGTCTTTGTTGGCTAAATCTTCCATAGACGAGCATAAGTTTGACAACCATCCATCACTTATATTAGTTGCTCAATTGATCAATGAGAAATGTAAGGGTTTGCCCTTGGCATTGATAGCAATTGGAAGGGTCTTGAAAGGAAAAGGATATGATGAATATGAATGGGATAAGTTGTTAAAAAGTGAGATATGGAGTTCAGATGATGGCGGAACTGATATTCTCCCGGCTCTCAAGTTGAGCTACTATGATCTTCCTCTACACCTGAAGAAAGTGTTTGCATATTGTTCTTTATTTCGAAAGGATTACTTATTCAATAAGAATAAACTAGTCCTATTATGGATGGCAGAAGGTTTTTTGTCCCAATCAATAGGCAGAAAGGACACAATGGAGAGTCTAGGTCACCAATATTTTGAAGTTCTGCTGTCAAAGTCATTTTTTCAGCATTCACCTATTAAAAAATCAAGATACATAATGCATGACTTAATGAATGACTTGGCCATAAGTGTTGCGGGAGAGTTCTTCTTTATGTTGGATGGTAAGATGATTGTACATGGTAGGAATGAAGATTTTGATAAAATCCGTCACTTTTCATTCTTAGATCAAGTAGATGAAGAATTTATAAACTTCAAGGAGTTACATAAATCAAGACGTTTGCGAACGTTCTTATCGATGCTAGATAATTGGTTATACGTTAATAAATTAGACCATGTTCTTATCAAATTGCTTCCCCGATTACAGCTACTAAGGGTGTTGAGCATAAATTCAGTAGGAAAAGTACCACAATCCATTGGTGGTCTCAAGCATTTGCGTTACCTAAATTTTTCGAAAACGGATATAGAAGAACTACCGGAACAAGTGGGTGAGCTTTATAATCTACAAACGTTGTTGGTTTGTAAATGTAGTGAGTTATTTAGGTTGCCGGTCAGTTTTGCTAAGTTAATAAATCTGCGACATCTTGACATGAGTTATACTCCATCATTGAATAATACACCCTTAGGGATTGGTGGGTTAACGAGTCTACAAACTCTAACAAAGGTTTTTATCAAACGAGCTAACGGTTTCAAGATATCTGACCTTGAAGGCGTCGTGAACCTTGAAGGTCATCTTTCCATCTATGGATTGGAAAATGTGGCAGATTCACAACAAGCAATAGATGCCAACTTAGAAGGAAAGAAGGGTCTTGTGAGTTTGGAAATGGAATGGGGTGATGAATTTGACGATTCTCGGAATTTCCAAACAGAATATGAAGTGATTGAAAGACTGAGACCTCCCAGTAAGTTGAATAAACTGAAGATATTGAACTTTGGTGGAATGGAATTTCCTAGTTGGTTTGCAACTCCTTCATTTGATAAGTTAACAGAGCTTACAATAAAAGGGTGCGCAAATTGTACACATTTTAATGGTATTGCATTTCCATTATTAGAATACTTGAAGGTTTCTGATATGGAAGGCTTGGAGAAATGGTCAGATTGTGATGGTGACAAAACTACCGGATCAGTTCCTCGTCTTCGTGAAATTCATATATATAATTGTCCGAAACTGGCTGAGGTATCAATTAAAACTACAGGATCATTACCTCGTGTTCGTGAAATTCATATAGAAAATTGCCTGAAATTGGCCGAGGTGTCTATTGGATTAATACCGTCACTTGAGGTGTTGGTTATAAAGAAATGTTCTGAAGTAGTCGTAAGAGCCATGATTGTTGCGTTTCCAGCAATTAAGAATTTGGCTATTTATGATATCGAAAATCTTACAGAACTTGATGTGGAAGTTTTGAAACATCTTGAGGCAGTTGAAATGTTGAAGATTGATTTTTGTTATGAGTTGAAAGAGGTTAATTTTGGAAGTAGTAACGCCAAATCTGTGCTTAGAGATGTGTATCTTTATAGATGTAGTTCATTGGAGAGTTACAATTGTCCTAATACCATTGAAGAATTGGTGATCTCATATTGTGATTCAGTGACTTCATTGGCCTTGTCACTTCCATCCTCTCTCAAAGTTCTTAGAATCACAAATTGTCATAATCTAGAGTCGATTTCTGATGACCTACCATCCTCACTCGAAGTTCTTAAAATCTGGTACTGTAAGAATCTAAAGTCATTTCCTCATGCATATTTGCAAAGGTTTACCTCTTTGAAAGATATGACCATAAGTTATTGTCCAAGCATGGATGATACATTTCCAAGTGGGTTGTGGCCTCCTAATTTAAGGAAGCTAGAAATAGGAGTGTTAAAGAAGCCAATGTCTAAGTGGGGGTTGCAGAATTACCCGACATCACTTGTTGAATTGGAGTTATATGGTGATAGTTCAGGAGTAACTTCATTTGCAATGGAAGGAGATGCAATGAATACTGCTTCAACCTCTTTTCATCTTCCACCATCTCTAACTTCTCTACATATCTGGAGTTTTAAAGATGTGGAATCAATTTCAAAGGAGCTCTTACAACACCTCACTCACCTTCAATCACTTAAGCTATATTACTGCCTGAACATTAGAGACGTCCCACAATCAACTTCATCTTTGACAGTAAATGGCTGAAGGTAGAAAGGGTACGTCCTCTATATCTTTTGCAATATGTACTAAATTGTTTGATGAAAATCCTCAAAGATACTTACTTTTTAAGAAAATCCCCAAAATAGCTGGCTTATTATTTTTTTTACGGAAAATTATCTAACATAAGTTTCTTCTTATATATGTGATTACTTTTATTTTTTTTGCGAAAATATTATATGATGTTACACTAACTATCATTTTTTATTTAAAAAATAGTGAAATTTTTCTTTAATTTCATATGAAATGTATCCACTTCCACATGTGATTCATCTAGAATTAAGAGCTTTCAAGTAAGGGTACGTTTGCAGTTATCAATATATCATCATTTAGCTTTTTATAACTTGAAAATCTGATTAGGCGTTGTTGCAAATAACTCAAAGACGTATGATCATAGATAAGACCAATATATTGTTAGTAAAGAACTTAATAATGCCAAGATTATATGACTAATCAATATTGGATTTAGCTTACAACTCAGTTGTGAATTCTAAATGTGCATCTCATGTTTACAAATAAATTTTTTTTTTTTTTTTTTTTTGTTGGACAGAATAAAAACGTTGTTCGATAGTTGCGATACTCCTGCCGGAAGAGAAGGCTAAGAGACCTGTTTAAGATGTGATTAGCTCTAAAGTCGTAATAAATTCTCTCTCTCTTTTTTTTTTTTTTTTGTTTTTTTGTTTTTTTTTGTTTTGCTTTTCCAACCCGATTTTTGGGGCCAAATGGGCCGAACACCTCTTGCTAGTTTAGAATGGTATAACTACAAACATAAAAGTCATTTGATGCTTTTTTTTTTTTTTGGTAAAGGGATACCCGATGAATTTTATTAATAATAATAAAAGAAATGATTACAATAAACTCAGCTGCTTTAAGAGAATCTTAAAGCCCAGCAAACCAACTACGCCAAAAGGCAACAAAGACATAACATCAAAACTAGACAAGTTTCCAAGCTATACGAAAGAGTGTGGTCTTCTGTGACTCCTTGAATCTAACAGCCATGAGCTTCAACCGAACCGTAGCATAAATAAGTTCAAAATCTAACAGCCATGAGCTTCAACCGAACCGTAGCATAAATAAGTTCAAACACCGTCTCAGCTGATCTGCTCGTTTTCTTAAAAAGCCTATTATTCCTTTCTTGCCAGATAAAATAAATAGCAGCTGCAAACATTAGTTTCGCTACTAGTGCGTCAATACTATTTTGGGCTAAACAACCAATACAACCAGTCACTTGTGACCAAATATAACTATTAGTGAATGGCGTAGAATTTTATGGTTTCGAATGAACGCTTATCTCAAATTTCTTTTTGCATCCTTAGTATCGACCAACTTAAAAAAAAAATCCTTAGTATCATACAATCCTGTGCGAAAATTCATGTAAGAGTAATTGCTTTTAGGGTTACTTTATGTAACAACCCGCCTTTTTCCGTTACTATCGTTACTTGTCCGTTAAATATTTAACGGTGATTACTTAGAACTTTAAGTGTTTAATGGATTTAAATGCATACTTGATCCTAGTGGATTACTTGAATTAATATGTTTATATTAATTGATGAACTTGTTTCGGATAACGAAATACCTAGAAAACGACACGATTAAGTTAATCGCCTAGAAAACTTTTCAGTTTACGGAACTCGGAAAAACAATAAACTAATTATTTTTAATAATTATTGACTTTATGAAAAACTTATTTAATTTATTATTTATTTAGTAAATTAAATCCGGTGATTTCGTTTCAACGACTAGTTAACGTTCCGGAGACCCGGTACGGTTAACGACACTCGAAACGGACCACGCGCAAATGAGTAAATGACAAACGAGCCCAATGACCACCCCACTTGGGCCATTCGGCCGAACCACCACCATCCCCCTTAATTTTGTTGTTGTGTTCTTATTGGACTTGTTAGGGTGTTGTGATTAGGCCCTAACTATAAATAATTAGCAAGTAACTTTAAACCCTCATTACCCCATTTGTTTTGGTCAACTTTTTGCTCCTCTTCCCCCCCCCCCCCCCCCCCACCCCCGAGCCTTTGAGACACGCACATACACACACACACACGAACAATACACACACAAAAACTCAAAATTTGATCAAGTCTCGAAGTTAAACGTTGTTCCTCGCATCGTTCTCTACGCGATGGTATAAACTAATTGATCGATTGAGATATATTTGCTAACCCTAATTTTTCCAGATCAGTTTTTTATTCAATTTCATAGTGTAATCATGTCTAGTACTCAATTAAATGCGATTAGAGTTGTTGTTAGTCGTTAATTTGCTCTATTGTTGTCGTTGCTATGAATCACGAACTTGTATGTTATGAATCTGATCAAATTGGTTTGTGAACTGATCTTGTATTGTATTTAGATGAATGTCCTTGATTATTTTATCACTGAAACTTTGGAGTGTTTTGAGTCATCTCCAATTGGACGTTAGTCAAAAGCTATTTTCAATATTAAATGAGAAATGATTAAAACTGTTGCGCATGCTGAAACTGATTTGGTAAACCGTAACTAGACCCTTTCTGAAACCTGACTTGTAGGCATCCTATGAGGGCCGGGTTAAACTTTTTGGAATCGATTTTGAGTCTAGTTGTGATATGGAGTTTGCTATGTTTTCATGATTTATGTGCTAAGAGTTATACTCGTTGTTTCTATGATGTGCGTATTTTCAAGGGCATGCGATAAACTGCGTACGTGCAAATTGTTGAACTATGAGCTATAACATGTTAGTTGACTTAGGATTGACATGTTGACCAAGTTTGCATGACCTACTGAGATGTTTGACTTTAGTTGACCTCTTTGACCGAGTTGACTTTTGCTTTGACTTTAGTTGACTTGCTTTGACTAGTTGACTTTTGTTTGCATATTGAGTCAGTCTAAGCACTAGGACTATGCGTACACTATGGGTTGGCATAGTGTGACATATGTATTTACTTAAAGATGACCTATTTGACTAGGTTGCGTTGTTCGATCGTGATTGTTCGACTATTGTACGGTTTTTACTAAGAGATTTTCAGTGCTTTTGCTAAGGTGAGTCTACAGTCCCATTTTCTTTAACATTTTTGGGATGAGATACATGTTGCTTTCGAAACTGTTTCTTAAACTATTTCAACTGTTTTACATATTAGGCACGAGTAACTTAAACGAATATACATATGAGTTCATATCAAAAATCCCTTAGCTTGATTATATTAATTACTTTAAGTAAGCTCGACTTATAGGGACGGTACCATTAGGTTTTACAAACCTCGCCTCAACGTACGGGGTGATACTACGCTGTATCGAGTGGTGATTATACCGGTACGTTGTGTAAGACCAACGTACGGGGTGATTATATCAAGACCCTGTTGCTCTTGATTCTTTTCGCTTCATCTTTGTAATTACTTTACCTACAAATTTAACCGAAAAAGCGATTATTTTTCCGACAAAGTTTTGAACTTTATGCTTTTGGGACTCAATATCGGGGGTAAAAACGTGACTTTTTAGCCGATATCAGTTCCTTAGTCCAGTCTTCCTCAGGTATGTATATTTTAGTTTTCTTATCATCACCAAACTTAAATGGAACATAATCACCTTTAGTAATAATGTTCCAATAGTCTATATCTTTGGAGCGGAAATACGTTTCAAATCGATGCTTCCAATAGCAAAATCCTTCACTTTCAAGAAGTGGAGGCCTTTGCATGGAGCATCATTCACTATAGTTCAAGTTCTCAAATTTTTGTTCCATGATCTTAAACTCTAAGATTTGCAAAAATTGGTCTTAATTTCAAATTTGTAATTTTTGACAAAACGTTTAGAGCAACCGCTCTGATACTAATTGTAAGTAACTAGAGGGGGGTAAATAGCTACTTAGTCGATTTTTTAAAATTTTCTTTACGTTTTTCTCGAACTTGAACTTAATATAGTGTAACTTGAAATGTTTGTTCTCAAATAATACTAACAAGATACATGCATGTATAAATGTAATCAAAAAGATAAGGGAAGAGAGAACAAACACAACGATTTGTAGTGGTTCGGGAAGATGTTAACTAATCTTCCTTAATCCACTCCTCAAATCTACGAATTGAGATTTTTGTTCACTATGATACTCCAAACTCGGTGGAGTGTCCGGATACAACACTAGTACTTCGATAAGCCGCAACTTGTGAATCTTTACGTCCCTTTGAAGACTTCACAAACACCTATAGCTCTTACCACAAGATCCTAATGCACTATCCTAGTGAAAACACAACTACCTTCTAGATCCCTTTAAGAAGATAGTTTATAAGTAAACTTACAACTTAAGCTTATAAGTACACTTGCTAGAATCACTCTAAAAAGATTACAATTAAATATGAGAATGAAATCAGTAAGTATGAGAAAATATGAGTGCAAGAGGTGAGTCTTCAAATGCTCCAAGCCTTGGCTTTTATAGAAAGAGAAATCTGCTTGGAAGCTATACGGCTGACTGCACGGTCGACCGTGGTTCGACCGTGTGCCTCTGACATCTGATTCTTATGGCCGTTTTTTGTGATGACCCGGGAATTTCCGATCAAATTTAAACTTTATCTTTAAATGATTTTGATACGATAAGCAAAGTCTATAAAGCGAGTCTTAAGATTTTTGAACTTTTTCATGAGCACATTTTTACCTTTGACTACTCCCAACGATTCACGAACAATTGTGTGTGTGTGTATATATATATATATATATATATATATATATATATATATATATATATATATATATATATATATATATATATATATATATATACAAATATACATATAAGTGTATATATAATATTTTGAATAAATAAAATATACTTTAATCAAGTAGAATTAAAAATGAAATTATAAAATAATAAAATAGAATTATTAAGTTGTTATTAAAAGTGAATCTATATATATAAATATATTCTAATATAATGTAATCTTAGAAATAATAAATAATAAATAAAAGATATTATGTAATATATATATTACATACCAATTAAATATTACATCAAATTAATTACATGTTTAAGCTATGATTGTATACTAATGTTATTATTATTTCCATTATTATTATTTACATTAATATTAATATCATTACTTATTAAATTATTATTTTCAATATATATTATATAGATATGAAAATTAATACATGAAAGGTGTTATAATAATATTGTTATCATTATTAATAGCATTGTTATTATAATTAATAATAAAATTTAATTAGTATTATGATTATTATCTTTATAAGTATCATTATTATCATAAATAATACAAATAGTATTATTATCATGAATAAGAATATTATTATTAATTTTATAGTTAATATCATTATTATTACTTATTAATATTATAAATATTATAAAAGTAGTTATTTTTAGTCTTATTATTAGTTATCATATGTGTTATCATTACTATATAATTATTAATAAACTTAATAAAAATTATCATTTTATGATTATTAGCATCAATATTAATTATTAATTTAGAATTAGAGATATTATTATGATTACTATTATTTATATAATTACTATTATTATTAATTTTATTATTAATATACTTATTTATTTATTTATACAAATTATATATTATATGATATAAAAACTCAGAATCTGTTACCATCCTTTTCCATCTACAGATGCATTTTTGTTTCTGTCAAATAACTGGTACGAACGATCTCAATTTTCCTAATACAAACAAGTTCTGCTAGAATAGAATCTGCTTTTAGATTTTTTTATTTTATCCCCTGTTATTTCATCTGTTCAAGTATTAATCGATGCTCATTACTTCAGCCATAAAATCGAACGTTTACTCTGTGTTTGAAAAACCCATTCAACCTTCCACTGTCATCATCAATTACACAATCCATTTTACAGCTTATTTTTGTTTTAAATTAAACAGAAAAGTCAGAAATATATCACGAGCCTGTTATGAACTTTTTTTTTTTTATCAAAACATGATTTTGAATCAAAATTAAAAATCCTTAAATGCAATGTTGTTAGAAATCGTTCATACAAAGTATCTGGAAAGTTTCAATCTCCAATTTTTCATATTGATCACAAATTTTCGAAGTCAAATTTATTCATAAAAAGTCAACTTTTGTTCTTGATTCAAATTCGATTGTTCTGTTTCGAGTTGAGTTAAATTGAGGTTTCCAATAGTTTCTAGTATCAATTTGTAATGAGTTTCGTTTTATAAATTTCGTCTAAAACTTTATCAAATCGTGAAACCTATTTTTTTTAAAGGCTTCGTAACAGCAGCAGCTTTTAAGCTGCTATATATTTTTATTTATTTATTTTTTTATTAATTAATTATAAACACTGGATACTAAATCGTTATTATTACTTTGATATACTTATTTTTTTTTTTTTGTGAATGATAACTGTAGTCGATTTTTTTTTAAAGAAGAAGATGAGATAAGAAACAGAAGCTACGGGTTATAATTATATCATTTGGGCTAAGTTCAGGAAAAACGACTTGGTTAAATGGTTGGGAGAGTGTTGAGGTATACGAGAGGTCTCGGGTTCAAATCTAGGCGTTGGCACCTATTCTTTTTAAATCCCCTTTTAATGAGGTAGTGACTTTATTAATAATAATAATATTATTATTATTGTTATTGTTATTGTTATTAGTAATTGTTGATATTATTATATTAAAATTTATAGTATGAGTATTCTTATTATTTTAGTTATTAATAGGTAATATCACCATTATTATTATTATTATTATTAGTCATGTAAGTATTATTAATATAGTTATTATTGTAAATTTTATCATTTAAGTATTATTACTATTATTATTATGATGATCATTATTATTATTATTATTATTATTATTATCATTAAGTACTAGAATTAATATTAGTATTAGTATCATTTTAAAATTATAAGTATTATTAGTATTGACGAAAGTATTACTATTAATATTACCACTTTCGTTAACACGAATATCAATAACAAGTACTATTATTATTAAAAATTAATATAATTATTACCAAAAGTATCGTTACTTTAAATCTATATGTTTATAAAAACTATTATTAATATTAACATAAATATTATTAGTCCTATGAAATTATTATTATTATCTGTATAAATATTCTAGTGTTATTATAACTAGTCTTTTGTAAACAAAAGTGTAATTACATAAAAGTATATTTAATATACATAACTTAACTATAATAATATTTTTATATACAAAATGAATACATTTAATTGAACAATGACATATATATGTTGTTAATATAAAAATCATATCACTAATAATAATATAGATATTTATTCGATTACGATTATATATATATTAATGAATGCACAAATGATATAAGTTCGTGAATCCGAGGCCAACCCTGCATTGTTCAATTGTTTAATGTCGTCATATGTATTTTTACTACAAAATACATTAGGTGAGTTTCATTTACCTTTTTACCCTTTATATTTTTGGGCTGAGAATACATGCGCAATTTTTATAAATGTCTTTACGAAATAGACACAAGTAATCAAAACTACATTATATGGTTGAATGATCGAAATCGAATATGCCCCTTTTTATTAAGTCTGGTAATCTAAGAATTAGGGAACAGACACCCTAATTGACGCGAATCTTAAAGATAGATCTATCGGGCCCAACAAGCCCCATCCAAAGTACCGGATGCTTTAGTACTTCGAAATTTATATCATGTCCGAAGGAGGATCCCGGAATGATGGGGATATTCTTATATGTATATTGTGAATGTCGATTACCAGGTGTTCAATCCATATGAATGATATTTTTGTCTCTATGCATGGGACGTATGTTTATGAGAAATGGAAATATGAAATCTTGTGGTCTATTAAAGTTATGAAATGATTATTTATGATAAACTAATGAACTCACCAACCTTTTGGTTGACACTTGAAAGCATGTTTATTCTCAGGTACGAAAGAAATCTTCTGCTGTGCATTTGCTCATTTTAGAGATATTACTTGGAGTCATTCATGTCATATTTCAAAAGACGTTGCATTCGAGTCGTCAAGTTCATCAGAATTATTATTAAGTCAATTATAGTTAGATATATTATGAAATGGTATGCATGCCGTCAACTTTCGATGTAATGAAAGATTGTATTTTCAAAAACGAATGCAATGTTTGTAAAATGTATCATATAGAGGTCAAGTACCTCGCGATGTAATCAACTATTGTGAATCGTTTATAATCGATATGGACTTCGTCCGGATGGATTAGGACGGGTCTTCACAGTTGGTATCAGAGCGGTGGTCTTAGTGAACCGGGTCTGCATTAGTGTGTCTAACTGATAAGTCGTTAGGATGCATTAGTGAGTCTGGACTTCGACCGTGTCTGCATATCAAAAGTTTTGCTTATCATTTTTGTCAGAAATCATTTGCTTATCATCCTTAGTAAATTACCTGCTTATTATTCTTAGTCTAGACACATCTTATTGCATTGACTGCATGAATAGTGTATAGACAAAATTCATATCTTAGCGTATCTGCTAATTCATATCTTAGCGTATCTGCTAATTCATATCTTAGCGTATCTGTTATTGTTATCTTTACCTGACAGCTTCCGTAGATTCCTCCGTAACTTATGAGATTTTAGTATTATATATGCATATATAAATTATGTATTGCAGGGTACTAATCTACATCCTATAATCTATTTCTTATCGAAAATCCTTCATCTGATTGTACGAGATGAATCCTTCAACTAGTTCGAGTCCCTCGAATTCCGACAGCTATTCCGATAGTTATCCCGACAGTTATTCCGAATGGATAGTCATCTAAGCTCCGGAAGCAACGTCACCAGAATGAATCAACCAATCATCCATCTCCAATTCATCTGATGGATTCGTAGTCGACTTAATCAATGGAGACGCGCAGAAGGCGATCCCTTCCACCAACCGAATTCACCGATTGGCAAAGAACCTGAAGCACTTACCGGCTAACCTATCTGAAACACCATTTTCAGCCTCATTTCCATAGTAGCTCGCCACAATTATATTCTATCCACAATTCTAAACCTTATTCATTCGTTCGTTCCTACCGACAATCATCCCGGAGTAATAAAAGTCAATGAGTTTCGCGCCCGAGCTGTAGCCTTGGAAAATATGGTGCAAAACGTACCAGCTTTAGCAACATCAACAACATCAACAGTACTACCAGCAACAACATAAACCACAACAACACACGCCTCAACATCACAATCTATACCTCGAACTTAATCATCATTCTACGTATCGTTCTACATCAACGATCTTCGTTCAGTATGGCGATTATGTAATCTCTAATGTTTTAGAGATTATATATTCTTGTTCTAACAATAAATCAAATGAGTTTAATATCATATTGACTCATTAAATCCATGATTATATATGAAGAAAATATATATGTATATATATTTTCATAAAGATTGTAATTAAAAAAATTCTTTCGTACAAACTGTTAATGATGAAAATATTTTAACGGGTAGGTAATACCCTAGAAATATTTAGATTTCGCATTAATAAAGTTACACTGTACATTCTTCGAATTTGATTCAACGATCATTTACTATCCTATTTACAACCACTGATATACGTATCCGTTCACCAAAGAATAACTATTTTCATTTAAATTCAATTTCATATTTGGATTTTGACATATCAGAATTCAACAAGTGGCATAATGAAGAAATAATGGACACAATAAAAATTGATTAGAAACAGACTAATTAACAATATGAAATTTTGTTAAGAAACCACGCTAACAAGATCCTAGCTAACTGTTCCTAGCTAACTGTTAATTCTGTATTACATTTTATTTTATCGCAATTTAATTATCGCAATTTATTTATCACAGTTTATTTATCGCAATTTATATTCTCGCAATTTTATTTATCGTCATTTAATTTCTGTATTTATTTTACGCACTTTAAATATCGGGACACGTATACAAGGTTTTGACATATCATATCGACGCATCTATAAATATTATTTGGAATAACCATAGACACTCTATATGTAGTAATGATCGAGTTCTCTATACAGGGTTGAGGTTGATTCTATAATAATATATATAATTTGAGTTGTGATCGAGTCTGAGACATGTACACGGGTCACGATACATATTAATTAATTCGAATATTATATATTAAACTGTATATAAATTATTGGACTGTTAACTATGGACTATCGACTGTGGACTAAAAACATTGGACAATTAAAATGAATTAAAATATTGATTATAACATATGAAACTAAATATTTCTTCAAGTTTGCCACTTGATTTCATCTTAAACCTCATTTGTATCTCGATGATTACAATCTGCGTTCAAATCCTTCATAAATTCTTGAAAACGCCTCAATCTAGAGGATGAGTCAACCACAAATCATCTACGGAAGAAAAGATTGATGCATATAACTTTTCACCTGAGAAAATCTCGGCAACTGAGTAAACGTTTAAAACGTAGCTATGCTAATTTCTTAGTGTTATTATTACCCAAAATAACTCTGCAATCCCTTTCCAAATTAGCAAATTTTGTCACAGCTCCAGCAAGTCAACTTTGACTTTTCGTTCGAAATAACCTTATTATAACCTTGATTTATATGTGTACTCTTTTATTGTCACCGGGGAACCTTTTATTATATTCCATCATATTACCAGCAGATGTATCAGCAACCTCGTCGCTCTTTGGTTTAAAATCTCTCCGGAAAATCACTAAATTTATCTATTGAAGCCTCATCATGTACTCATCCGCACCTTGTAACGAGAATTGCCATATCAATTACCGAGAATCAGGAATCAGTATTTCGAATCTCGTAGCATTTCTACATCAATAGTTATATGTATACATATAACAATTATCTCCTAGAATTACGATCTTCAATTCTGAAATTTTGAAAAGGCACCCAGTTTACGAATCGATACTCTGAATGTTGAAAAAGCTGAATGAAGCAGCAGAAACTATAGGCAACCGTAAACGACTTTAGTCGTCGGAAGTTTGATGATAAAGAATAATATGTTGGAAAAGCTCAGAAACGTTGGAACTGGAAAACGGATAGAGTTAACCATGAAGGAGACCAAGGACAAATACAAGGACCATAACCTATATTCAAAGAATCCAGATAATTCTGGATCCATTGAAATCTTTAGAGAATATCTTGCTCCGAGGTCATGTTAAAATCTTACGGAAAACCTTTCTCCATCAACCATCGAACTTAGAAATTCCAAAAATATTCTCATCAATATCTTCGATATTTCTGAGGATATTTTCATAAATATTCTCGTTCGAAATTATATATCTTTTTGTGCTTTCTGTGTATCATTATATTGGAAACATTCAATAGAAAATTTAGTACCGAAAAGAAGATTATGCGAAACTATGAAGAAAGCCGTGGACAAATTACAAAGAATAAGTTTGACTTCAAAAAAAAAAAAAATCCAAATGAGTCAATGCCTGCTAAAGTCTTTAGCGAATATCTTGCTCTTTACTCTAAACCCTTGCGGAAAATAGTTTCTATCATCCTCTGATCTTAGATATTCCGAGATATTATTGTATCTTTCATTATAAATATCCTCGATATTTCTAAATATATATTTTCATAACTAATCTTATCTGAAATTATTAATCTCTTCGTGCTATCAGTATTACATCATATAGAAACAGTTAGTTTCTATATTCTGTAAACTTTCGAGCTTAAAATATGAATGTTATTGAAGTAATGTTGGGAACTGAAGCATGAGTTAGTATAATATAATGACACTTGATCAATGTGATTATATTACAGTAAGTCATGCTGAGTTTCTAATGGGACGTGATGATTCACAGATCCTAACGTCATCACGTGCCATGTTACATAACTCTTTCATTCTACTTAACTTCTGAACATATCAAGAAAATATATTCTTGAAAGTTCTATTCTCAGTGATTTCTGGAAATTTGACAAATCAAATCGTGCTAATACGTTCTTTCTTATTTAGAACATGATGTTCATTCGAAACTCCATACTTATGAATTCTGGACCATTACTCGCTGTATTAGAGGTCGAGAAGAGAATAGAAAGGCAAAAAGCTCTAAAATATAAGAGAAAATATAAAGCTCAATAACAACCCGGATGTTACAAACCGTGGATAGTAATACGAATAGCAACATAAAGACACGGTAGAATTAAAAACACTATAACCCCAAGGGCGAAGTAGAAGTAAGCAGATTTCTCTGGTGGAAGTTGAAAAAGGAGAATGATTGTTGCGACAGTAAGGATAAGGACAAGGATCAGAACTGGATTAAGTATTTTCACAATCTTTTGGATGTATGAACTAAGAAAGAAAGTATAGGAATGGTGAGAATAATGGAACGGAAAAGTTTAATTTATAATGGAAATATCAGACAGAGTAATCGAGGCAGATCATCGTATTTAATTATAGAGATCTTAATCTTAATTTCCTTACTCGCCGAAGAATCAAATCTTTTAGTTTTCGAAGATTTTTTTTAAATCCCTTGAATTCCGGAATTCAATCAAAACAACGTAAAAAGTTAAGACGCATCCTATTTTCTAAATTAAAACGTAACTACGCCAAAAGTTAAGACGAAACTTTACTTATTCATTTCACTCTTTTGTGATAGTTTCATTCGTGCTCTTCGAATAATCGAATTATTTTTATCCATATTAATCAATGATGATAAAACTCAATTTATCAACTCATATTCGTCATGAAAATATTTTTATTATTAGCCATGACCACCTCACTCAAATTTCGGGACGAAATTTCTTTAACGGGTAGGTACTGTGATGACCCGGGAATTTCTGATCAAATTTAAACTTTATCTTTAAATGATTTTGATACGATAGGAAAGTTTATAAAGCGAGTCTTAAGATTTTTGAACTATTTCATGAGCACATTTTTACCTTTGACTACTCCCAACGATTCACGAACAATTGTGTGTGTGTGTGTATATATATATATATATATATATATATATATATATATATATATATATATATATATATACAAATATACATATAAGTGTATATATAATATTTTGAATAAATAAAATATACTTTAATCAAGTAGAATCAAAAATGAAATTGTAAAATAATAAAATAGAATTATTAAGTTGTTATTAAAAGTGAATATATATATATAAATATATTCTAATATAATGTAATCTTAGAAATAATAAATAATAAATAAAAGATATTATGTAATATATATATTACATACCAATTAAATATTACATCAAATTAATTACATGTTTAAGCTATGATTGTATACTAATGTTATTATTATTTCCATTATTATTATTTACATTAATATTAATATCATTACTTATTAAATTATTATTTTCAATATATATTATATAGATATGAAAATTAATACATGAAAGGTGTTATAATAATATTGTTATCATTATTAATAGCATTGTTATTATAATTAATAATAAAATTTAATTAGTATTATGATTATTATCTTTATAAGTATCATTATTATCATAAATAATACAAATAGTATTATTATCATGAATAAGAATATTATTATTAATTTTATAGTTAATATCATTATTATTACTTATTAATATTATAAATATTATAAAAGTAATTATTTTTAGTCTTATTATTAGTTATCATATGTGTTATCATTACTATATAATTATTAATAAGCTTAATAAAAATTATCATTTTATGATTATTAGCATCAATATTAATTATTAATTTAGAATTAGAGATATTTTTATGATTACTATTATTTAATTTATATAATTACTATTATTATTAATATACTTATTTATTTATTTATACAAATTATATATTATATGATATAAAAACTCAGAATCTGTTACCATCCTTTTCCATCTACAGATGCATTTGTGTTGCTGTCAAATAACTGGTACGAACGATCTCAATTTTCCTAATACAAACAAGTTCTGCTAGAATAGAATATGCTTTTTTAATTTTTTTATTTTATCCCCTGTTATTTCATCTGTTCAATTATTAATCGATGCTCATTACTTCAGCCATAAAATCGAACGTTTACTCTGTGTTTGAAAAACCCATTCAACCTTCCACTGTCATCATCAATTACACAATCCATTTTACAGCTTATTTTTGTTTTAAATTAAACAGAAAAGTCAGAAATATATCACGAGCCTGTTATGAACTTTTTTTTTTTTTTATCAAAACATGATTTTGAATCGAAATTAAAAATCCTTAAATGCAATGTTGTTAGAAATCGTTCATACAAAGTATCTGGAAAGTTTCAATCTCCAATTTTTCATATTGATCACAAATTTTTGAAGTCAAATTTATTCATAAAAAGTCAACTTTTGTTCTTGATTCAAATTCGATTGTTCTGTTTCGAGTTGAGTTAAATTGAGGTTTCCAATAGTTTCTAGTATCAATTTGTAATGAGTTTCGTTTTATAAATTTCGTCTAAAACTTTATCAAATCGTGAAACCTATTTTTTTAAAGGCTTCGTAACAGCAGCAGCTTTTAAGCTGCTATATATTTTTTTTATTTATTTTTTTATTAAGTAATTATAAACACTGGATACTAAATCGTTATTATTACTTTGATATACTTATTTTTTTTTTTTGTGAATGATAACTATAGTCGATTTTTTTTAAAGAAGAAGATGAGATAAGAAACAGAAGCTACGGGTTATAATTATATCATTTGGGCTAAGTTCAGGAAAAACGACTTGGTTAAATGGCTGGGAGAGTGTTGAGGTATACGAGAGGTCTCGGGTTCAAATCTAGGCGTTGGCACCTATTCTTTTTAAATCCCCTTTTAATGAGGTAGTGACTTTATTATTAATATTATTATTATTATTATTGTTATTGTTATTAGTAATTGTTGATATTATTATATTAAAATTTATAGTATGAGTATTCTTATTATTTTAGTTATTAATAGGTAATATCACCATTATTATTATTATTATTATTATTATTATTATTATTATTATTATTATTATTATTATTATTATTATTATTATTATTATTATTATTAGTAGTAGTCATGTAAGTATTATTAATATAGTTATTATTGTAAATTTTATCATTTAAGTATTATTACTATTATTATTATGATGATCATCATTATTATTATTATTATTATCATTAAGTACTAGAATTAATATTAGTATTAGTATCATTTTAAAATTATAAGTATTATTAGTATTGACGAAAGTATTACTATTAATATTACCACTTTCGTTAACACGAATATCAATAACAAGTACTATTATTATTAAAAATTAATATAATTATTACCAAAAGTATCGTTACTTTAAATCTATATGTTTATAAAAACTATTATTAATATTATCATAAATATTATTAGTCCTATGAAATTATTATTATTATCTGTATAAATATTCTAGTGTTATTATAACTAGTCTTTTGTAAACAAAAGTGTAATTACATAAAAGTATATTTAATATACATAACTTAACTATAATAATATTTTTATATACAAAATGAATACATTTAATTGAACAATGACATATATATATGTTGTTAATATAAAAATCATATCACTAATAATAATATAGATATTTATTCGATTACGATTATATATATATATATATTAATGAATACACAAATGATATAGGTTCGTGAATCCGAGGCCAACCCTGCATTGTTTAATTGTTTAATGTCGTCATATGTATTTTTACTACAAAATACATTAGGTGAGTTTCATTTACCTTTTTACCCTTTATATTTTTGGGCTGAGAATACATGCGCAATTTTTATAAATGTCTTTACGAAATAGACACAAGTAATCAAAACTACATTATATGGTTGAATGATCGAAATCGAACATGCCCCTTTTTATTAAGTCTGGTAATCTAAGAATTAGGGAACAGACACCCTAATTGACGCGAATCCTAAAGATAGATCTATCGGGCCCAACAAGCCCCATCCAAAGTACCGGATGCTTTAGTACTTCGAAATTTATATCATGTCCGAAGGAGGATCCCAGAATGATGGGGATATTCTTATATGTATATTGTGAATGTCGATTACCAGGTGTTCAATCCATATGAATGTTATTTTTGTCTCTATGCATGGGACGTATGTTTATGAGAAATGGAAATATGAAATCTTGTGGTCTATTAAAGTTATGAAATGATTATTTATGATAAACTAATGAACTCACCAACCTTTTGGTTGACACTTGAAAGCATGTTTATTCTCAGGTACGAAAGAAATCTTCCGCTGTGCATTTGCTCATTTTAGAGATATTACTTGGAGTCATTCATGTCATATTTCAAAAGACGTTGCATTCGAGTCGTCAAGTTCATCAGAATTATTATTAAGTCAATTATAGTTAGATATATTATGAAATGGTATGCATGCCGTCAACTTTCGATGTAATGAAAGATTGTATTTTCAAAAATGAATGCAATGTTTGTAAAATGTATCATATAGAGGTCAAGTACCTCGCGATGTAATCAACTGTTGTGAATCATTTATAATCAATATGGACTTCGTCCGGATGGATTAGGATGGGTCTTCACATTTTTGTCCTTTGAAAATTGTCATTTTCCCTTGTTGAATAGCTGCAACTAAAGCTCAATTACCTCTGAAATCATCCTCATTACCCCCTTTGTTTTGGACATAAGTGTGGAAGTTGACATGTCCATAAAAGAAGAAAGTCTTCAAGCTTTGACCATTTGTCATTGATTACTTAAAGAGGTAATTGAAGAATTTTGTCTCTTGACAAACCATTATCTTTCAAAACTTCATCAACTTATCTTAATTGCTTGTCATTTTGCTAATGGAAGCAATATTGTCCCTTGGAATCTTGTTGCATCTCAAATGAACTAGTTTGAATCTGGTTGAAGCTTACTTGGAGATTATTACATTAACAACTAACTAGTTCATACATAAAAATGATACATAGAGGTTATGGGAGAGTAACTCTTTTGTTGGGACTTTTGATGAGCATCATTAGTATGTATTTGAATGATATTTTGTAACAAGTAAAAAAAAACACTCATGTGTTTGACCTTGATTAAGCTTAAGGTGTCATTAAGATGTCATTAGATGTAATTAGTTGAAATTACATCTTTTGGTTCAAAACTTTTTTGAGATAAAAAAGGACAACTATTATAAGTATGTTTAAAAAGGTTTTGTAAATTATAGATGCCTCAAAGTGGTCTAACTTAATGTGGATGATTTTGGTAACAGAGAAAACTGCGGTCGATCTGCGGTCGACCGTGTACTTGACTGCATAACATAGATGTCAAAACCCGTCCTAATCCATCTGGACGAAGTCATCAACATTTGGTCTCATTGCGAGGTACTGTCCTAAATATGCCATGAACGACTCCATGTAATATCCTTAAAATGAGCAAATGCACAGCGAAAGATTTCTTTCATACTTGAGAATAAACATGCTTAAAAGTGTCAACCAAAAGGTTGGTGAGTTCATTAGTTTATCATAATCAATATTCATTTCCATCATTTTTATAGACCACAAGATTTTCATATTCATAACAATCTTACACTCGCAAGTGTATAAAAATCATTCATATGGATTGAACACCTGGTAACCGACATTAACAAGATGCATATAGAATATCCCCATCATTCCGGGACATCCTTCGGACATGATAATTTCGAAGTACTAAAGCATCCGCAACATGGATGGGGCTTGTTGGGCCCAATAGATCTATCTTTAGGATTCACGTCAATTAGGGGCCAGTTCCCTAATTCTTAGGCTACCAAGCTAAAGGGGCATATTCAATTTCTATCATTCAACCATAGAATGTAGTTTCAATTACTTGTGTCTATTTTGTCAAACATTTATAAAAGCAGCGCATGTATTCTCAGTCTCAAAAATATATATTGCAAAAGCATTTAAAAAGGGAGCAAATGAAACTCACAATACGATATTTTGTAGTAAAAATATGCATACGACGGAACTGAACAATGCAGGGTTGGCCTCGGATTCACGAACCTATATCATTTATATATATATTAACACATATAATTATAATCGAACGAATTTATATATTATTAGTGATATACTTGTTATTTTAATAAATTACGTGTTTCATTAGTAACTTAATTAAATGTATTTATTTTATATTCCTTAAATAAATAAAAATGTTAATATAGTTTAGTTAAGTATATTTATATATGACTAATTTTTATTGCAGTAATGATAATAATATTAGTAGTAATATTGATAATAATAGTAATATGGTTTTTATAAAAATAATAATGATACTATTAATAATAAAAATGATAATAATAATAATAATAATGTAAAAATAATAATATTAATGTTAAAAATAATAATAATAATAGAGATAATAAAATAATGAAAATTCTAATAATAAAATAATGATACTTAATAATAATAATAATAATAATAATAGTTTTAATAATAATAATAATAATATTAATAATGCTCAAAAATAATAATAGGTATTTGTCATAAACTTAATCATACTTTTTCTTAATAATCATAATCATATCATTAACTTATTTTAAATCATAAACTTAATCCTAATTTTTATTTTTAAACCTAACCCTAACATTTTAATAACATTAATAATAATAATAATAATAATAATAATAATAATAATAATAATAATAATAATAATAATAATAATAATAATAATAATAATAATAATAATAATAATAATAATAGGAGGAGGAGGAGGAGGAGGAGGAGGAGGAGGAGGAGGAGGAGGAGGAGGAGGAGTTCTTAAAAAAATGTCCAAGCCCGGGTTTGAACCCGCGACCTCTCATTCCATGCAAACACCCTTAACCATCTGATCAAATTCAATTTTTTTTATTATTTAAGCACTTCCTTAATTCTATTTAACCATAACCCAATTCTATTTGTAACAGGCCCAAATATCCACCATTAATTAAGTCCATGAAAGAGCCCAAGAAAAATAGCCCACGAGTGTTTTATCTTGATCCACAAACTAGTCCCATAATATCAAAAAGAAAGGGTTCGGTTGTTTTTAGTTATATTTAATTATTTATTTATTTTTTTACATTTCGATGGTGTTTGGTTCGATCAAAAGGCAGACAATACGGAATCGTTTCATTGATTATCTTCTTCATCATCATCAACACATTCATCACCTTCAATCGTTACCCAGCTACTGTTCACCATCGTGTTCATCATTATCGTAACAGTAAAATTGTTAACATCATTTTTATAATACGCAAGGCTCAACCCTAACCATTACTAATAATCTGGCTATAAATTACCATTCACTGTTATTCTCAATCAGTAAATATATGTACATTATTTGTCTGTGTATAAAGGTAACGAGTTGGGTGTCCATCTACGCCCAAATGAAAGCGTGAATCTCAGCCCAACTAGAAAACAATTATACAGCCCAATCTAGAATATCAACCTAACCGTTTCAAGTTTCAACAGTTAAGTTTAAGAGAACCAAAATGTGTCAGTGGTGTTGGTCGTGAATAAAAAATAAAGTAAAGGATTACGCACAGACATCCTCTTTTTCTTTCCATCAAATAATTAAACTTTGGTATCCAAATACCTTTATAAGGCAGTAGTGGCCGACAATCATGAAGAGAAAAAAAATATATGGTTTGTTGAGAAAACACAAGTGGTTAGATGTTTATTTGCAGCTGGACAGAAACGAAACAGATAGGTAGTAGCAACAGGCGAAGTATTTTGAGTCTGGGATCCAACGAATTAAAGCAGAAAATAAATGACGATGATAATAGTGGTGGTGAGATGAAGGTGGTGTTATGGAGGACGGTGGTAGTTCGGTGGTGGTGTCGATGGTTTGTGATGGGTGTTCGAATAAACAGAAAAACAGAAACAATAGTGGCAAATGGGTCTCGGTTATTGGGTTTTGGTGGTGATTATGAAACAGAAAAATGATAGTTTAAGGGTGGTTAAATGGGTAGTAGTATTCGATAGTGTTTGTTGTGATTGGGCAGCAGTCATAGCAAGCAGTTTGCAGGTACTTATCAAAATAAAATAGAAATGAATAGCATGTAACATTCCTTTGATTATTATGGTGTTCGAATGGTGGTTCTCGGTGTTAGTGGTTCAACGAATATAAACAGGAATAAAGGTGGTGATTGGTGTTAGAAAGTGGTGATGATTAAATGGGTGTTGGTGGTAGTATTGTTCATTTATAAACTGGAATGAAAGGTGGCGGTTTAATGATCATGGGTAATCGGTGGTTGTTTGAAGACGAGTTTGTGTTGGTTTGAATCGAAATAGAGAAAGAAAACGAAGGTGGTGGTTCTAAGGTGAGGATGGTGATGGTTCGAACATGAAGAATCAATAAAAGGATTTCGGTTGTTTTGAGTTGCAAACGGTAGTCGAGCAGTTAAATGGGTTAGATGGTTGTTGTGTTTGATATAAAAAGGAAACTGAGGTGGTGCAGGGTGGCGTGTGGTGGTAGCTCTTGAAGGGTTGTTTTGAAGGTGGGTTGATGGTTAATCAAGTAGCAAAAGAATAAGTGCGTTTGTGTTCGGGTTTGAGTCGAAGTGATCGTGTAGCAGTGGTGATGGAGGATGGTTGTAGAGGAGAAGAAAGGTGATATTGATGGTTATATATATATATATATATATATATATATATATATATATATATATATATATATATATATATATATATATATATATATCAATATCTCTGCATTGCATGAATATGTATATTAATATATAAATTAGATATTGATTGATTAAAGTAAAATAGTGGCAATCAGCTATATTTACGGGTGAATTGAATTGAAAACAAGTGGGGTGATATGGATGGATATATCACATATATATTTATATTACTCCGAAATCAATCAATAATAAAAAAGGTTAGTGGAGATCAATCAACAACAAAAACAGTAATAGTTTAGCATTCCGTGATTATTAGTTGGTTGTATACTACTGACAGTTTTATTAGGATATTATTTCGTACTCCGTTGATAAATTAGTGATGATTAAAAGTCTTCGAAAAATTCTTAAATTTTTACAATAATTATATTTATTTATTTTAGTCATTATGGTATAAAATTGGGTTATTAATTAAATAAAAATTAAATCACTGTCCGCGCTCGATTCTAGGTAAAATATGAAAAGTGTTCAAATTTAACAATTAGTTCCTAAATACATTTTTAATAAGCCTATAATTTATATAACTCATTTTCGGATCACCATTTATTTTAAAATTACATAAGTTCGTTTTTAACTTGATTAATAACTATCAAGATGACAAACGAGTGCTACGAGCGTTTATATATATATATATATATATATATATATATATATATATATATATATATATATATATATATATATATATATTGTAATATCATATATTATTTTATTTACACAAATGAACTAAATCATATAAGTTTCTATTTCAAATTAATATATATATATATTTAAATATATATGTATTTATTTACAGATAGTGGTTCGTGAATCGTCGGGAATAGTCGAAGGTCAATGGATATATGAAACAGGTCAAAATTTTTGAGACTCAACCTATCAGACTTTGCTTATTGTGTCAAAAATATTAAATCGTATCGAGATTTTGGTTTAAAATTAGTCAAAATTTTTCGGGTCGTCACAATAGATTTGAAAAAGATTGCAGCCGTTGGTACATGGCATCCACGGTCAGACCCACGGTCGATCGTGGTGCAGCCGTATAGAAAATTTACCAAGTTTAATTATTTATGTATTGGTGTTTTGCTAGAGATAGTGTAGGCTTATGAACTTATGTCGTCTTACATATGATTAAGCACTTATCTCTTTTGTGTCATCCTCAAAACAAAGTGATTAACTTTTAAATATTATGATCGAAATCTTAACCAACATAAACAATTCAACAAAATAAAAAACAAACCTTTTTAAACCCGAACGGATTTTGCTTCTTAATTTATACAACATGGAAAATAATTCTCTGTGAAAGTCAACAATATACATGCATATTGATACATGCGCATACGTGATTGACTATTAGAATAAAGTAATTGCTTCTTTAGTATAGAACATGCAATTAACCCAGACCAAAATAATTTCGTTGTTTACTGTTGCTTTACGACTGTCGTTCGTTACAGAGAATTTTGAGATATGTTGAATAAATATAGAACTTATGGATGTGTATGAGAACGACGAAGCTTATTATCGCGGTCCTATGGATGGCGCCACTTGTTCAAGCATTATTTTTCCAAGGGAAAACCTACACACGAACAATAATGCGAAAGGGGTTTTTTTAGGCGTCAACGTTGTTGATCTCCGGTCCGGTTACCGTGAATAAAACGTACCTAAGATGATGATCTCGGGAGGGTGGCCAACGAATTTCCCGTCGATCGATAGTCGGAACCTATCGACGGCAAAGGGAGAAAAACCCTACAAGACCTGTAGGAAAAAACCCTAGTGTTAGAGGTGGTGCTCCGATCGTAAAGACGATCGTAGAGAGATCCGGCAGCGGAAGCAGTATGCGTTGCGGTGGGCGAAAGATGAGGTGTAATGACCGTATGAGGTGTTTTTTGTGTAGGGAGAGAACCCTATATTAGGGGAAAGACTAGGTGTTGGTCCCTTGATTAACAACATGAGTATTGTAGGGGGTGAATACAATTTTCTTTAATTAACTTAACAGTTAAAACAGTTTAGTATTCAAGCAAGTTATTTAAATAGAGTCTAAGGTAATTTTTAATAGTTTATTCTTTATTGATTGAATCACAAAGAATTACAACTATCCTTGGTGGAACGATAGTTGGTTGATACAGATTATACCTAAGTTATAGCTATCGAGGTAATTCTAAAGCTATTACAAGTTTGGACTCTAAATAAATAAACCCACACCGCTAGTTGTTACAATAGTGGATACATCAATTTATAGTAATCCTATTAACTGTGTAATTGTTCTATTGTCCGTTGTTACATAGGATGTCTGTACTTGTGGGGACAACTGCATCAGAGAGCGTGCTCTCTTCTTTCCTCTTAAGTAGCTATTTGTAGGAACACCTCAATTCGGTTTGGCACCACTATTTGATTAAACAAATAGAATGTTGTGTTCCCTAAGCGTTGACAAAGAATAACACATGTTTGCACATGCGTTAAACTTCTGCATTCCCACGTGGTCTTGTAAGGTCACTTGTCAGCCGCCGATGCGCGTCCTTTTCTGTTCAACTTTGTCTTCGACTTCTATTGAATAGTACGATTGATGTAGACCAATCAGAAAACTACTATGCTTGTAATGGAGCATAGCTGTCTAGTGTTGTATGTTGTTTACCAGTTATGCTGGTTCTTCATTTGCTGAGTCACTTAATCTTCATGATTTGCTGACAATACATCCTGTGCTATATGAAGATTACTGTCTACCTTGTGCTGGTAGACTAGACAGCATACAGAACACTCGACACAACGCATTTGCTGTTTATACGTAAACAAACCTGTGCTGGCTGCACGTTACATTTTAGTGCATTCAAATTTCTGTTTTGTCATAATTAAATCCTTAATTATATTGGGGACTCAACAATCTCCTCCTATTTGATGATGACAAAACCTATGACATAGAGAAAAAACACTAAAGCCAGCACTAAGGGACCTAATGAAAAATAGGCAGCAAATTTGTCTCTTTTTAGTTTATTTTGGGATCTTTTACTGAGTTATCTATATCTTATAAGTTGATATGATTTTGAAGATAAAATCATTTCATTTTTATTACAACAGAATATATACAATAATTTCAAGGCAGTATAATGAAACATGAAATAACAAAAGATACAGTTTTAAGTACAAGAAGGCTATCTGTCTTTATCTGGTTCATCATCAGATAGTTCTTCTTCTTTTACATTTATGGCTGCCTAGGCTTCAGGGAACAGGATAGGTAGCTCAGCAGGATCACACACTGGTATTTGAGGGGGTAGAATGATGGGATCTCTTCTGTGTGGGCCTGCATCAATTGATTTCTTTCTTTTAGGCTTCTGAGAAAGGACTTCTTCTACTTTCACCACCGGTGCATTCCCATACTTGACTGCTTTATCAAAAAGCTCTTGTAGATCATGTTTTAGTATATCTTTGAGAGCACTTATACATTTATCAATGAAGTACTGCAGTATCTCCATCCATTCACTAAACCCAAATGTTCTTAGATCAGTGTAATCTACCCTCTCATAGACATTATTGTCCGTGCTGACACTGAAGGACCATTTCGTACCTTTATGCACCTTGATGATCTTACCAGGATTGGATCTTCTGGTCATCACATCAATATACTTGCTCCTAAAGAAGTGATCAGATAGCTCTATTGTTCGTTCAGTCTCTATAGAAACTACAGTAGGTACCTCCTCAACAGATTCCAGTTTATCAAAGGCCTTGTCCTGAGCTTTGACTATGGCTTTTGCTAACTTTAAAGATGCAACCTCTTATTCTCTGTCAGCAGCCAGTTTAGCTTTTTCTTCCCTGAGTTTCATCCTTTCAGCATATTCAGCATCATCCCTTCTTTGTTGTTCAAGCTGAACACTTGTGAGATATTCATTAACAGTGATGTTCAGGAATTTTGCTATTGCAATCAATTGCATGCCTTCATCAGTTGTTAAGGCATTGCAATATTTCTCTAAGTCCATGTCCAGCTACAGAGCCTCATAAAAGAGGGCTTTCTCTTCATCATTATGTAGCCTTTGACCACTGTTACATAAGTACATACCAATATCAATGCTGAACTCTATAGCATTTATGTAGAATTGCTGATCAAGTGGATGATACAACAGTCTGATCTGGCGTATTCTTTCTGGTATAGCTGCTGCACTTTGTTCTAGCAGCTCAGGAACAGTGATCTCAAGCATGCAAGCCTCTCTTTCATCTGGATTCATCTTTCTGATGTCAGGCTTTTCTTGTGCAGCTGACTCATCTTCTCAAGTAGTATGTTTATCATTAGGCTTGGGGGAAGATGGAGGATATACGAAAGGTGATTCTGCTGTGTCGGAAGGACCTACTGGTTCAAAGTCATGTTCACCCAGTGTCCTATCAAAATAAGCAGGAGTCTGTGCAGATATAGGTGATAGAATAAACGTTGAGCTGCCCCTACCCCAAACTGTAAAGTTAGCAACATCAGCAGAATCGTTATCATGTTTAGCTCCCAGCTCATCCTCCTTTCTTGGGTCTTCAGCTCTTATTTCACCCAGCAGCACACTTCTAGCTGAGTCTTCAATCACAGCACTCCTTGTTGTGTCTTCGGTACCAGCTGACTGATTAGTATCTGGTACAACTACCACAGTATCTTCACTAGCTGCCTCGAATAGGGGCTCTTTCCTTAGGGGCTGGTTATCCCTAAGAGCAGATTTCACCCTTTGTTTATCAATTGGTATAACGGCCCGTCCTAATCCATCTGGACGAATACATTACATTTGGTTACATCGCGAGTACTTAACCTCTATATGATACATTTTACAAACATTGCATTCATTTTGAAAAGACAAACTTTCCTTACATCGAAAGTTGACAGCATGCATACCATTTCATAATATATCCAACTATAATTGACTTAATAATAATCTTGATGAATTCAATGACTCGAATGCAACGTCTTTTGAAATATATCATGAATGACTCCAAGTAATATCTCTAATATAAGCAAATGCACAGCGGAAGATTTCTTTTATACCTGAGAATAAACATGCTTTCAAGTGTCAACTAAAAGGTTGGTGAGTTCATTAGTTTATCATAATCATTCATTTTCATCATTTTAATAGACCACAAGATTTTAGATATTTAATTGTATACGTAACCCGAGTACATAATAACACGCGTAACCCGCGAATTAAAATTCATTCATATGGTGAACGCTTGATAACCGACTTAACTTTAATGCATAGAATATCCCCAAACAGAACCTCTCGTATGTATAATAATAATAATCTCGAAGTACTAAAGCATCCGTACCCCGCATGATACTTGTCGAGGTCCATAGATCTATCTTTAGGATTCGTGTTAATTAGGGGCCATACCCGTTTCCTAATTATTAGGTTACCAAGCTAAAAAGGGTGATATTCAATATTCATAATCCAGCCATAGAATATAGTTTTTGATCACTTGTGTCTATTTCGTAAAACATTAATAAAATCAGCGCATGTATTCTCAGTCCCAAAAATATATATAAAAAGGGAGTAATGAAACTCACGCAAAAATCAGTTTTAGTATTTGTATTCATTTAGTAAAACAGTTATAAAACATTGCATGTATTCTCAGCCCAAAAATGTAAAGAGTAAAAGGGATCAAATGAAACTCACTATATTGTATTTTGTAGTAAAAATACATATGACGATATTGAACAATGCAGGGTTGACCTTGGATTCACGAACCTATATCATTTGTATATATATTAATACACATAATTGTAATCGAATGAATATATTATTATTAGTGATATAATTCATATATATATATATATATAGGTTAATAAGTTTCATTAAATATATTTTCACTTTATATATAGATATATTAATATAGTTAAGTTATGTGTATTAAATATAAAATCTTTATTTTTATGCTTATAACTTTAATAACGTCATTAAAACTTTTTTTTTTATAATCGTAATTATTTTAATAATAATGATATAGATAATACTGATAACGATAATAATGATAGTTTTAGTAAAAATAATACTTTTAATAATAATGGTAATTTTTAATAGTTTTTAATAGAAATTTCAATAATCATACAGTATTACTAATATTAACGTTTAACTGATAAGTCTATTAATGATACTTTGTAATATTAATAATAATGATAATACTAATAATAATACCTATGTTAATGATAATAATAATACTAATAATTGTAAAATGATACAAGTACTAATATTAATGAAACTAATTTATATTATTTTCATAATAATAATATTAATCTTAATCATAGTGATAATAGTAATTCCTATATTAATAATACTAATAATTCTAAAATTTTAATAAAAATATTTTTATTGATTTTTGATTTAGTTAACAATAATAATCATATTAATATTAATGAATATATAATAATAATAATAATTTTAATCATAATCATAATAATAACAATAATAGTACTCATTCTATTACTAATAACTAAGTTAATAATGATAATAATAACATTAAGTAATAATAATACTAGTAATAACAATTAGAATAACAATAATAATATCAATCATAATAATAAAAATAATAAGAATAATAATAATATTGAAAAACTACCTCAACAAGCTTTTTAAAAATAGCTGCCCATGCCCGGGCTCGAACCGAGACCTCTCAGTTACACATAAACACTCCAAGCCACTCTTCTATCTGTTACTTTCTGAATTACTTCACAGCTTAAATTTACTTAACCCATATTCGCCTGACTTATTCTTCTCCATTAAACTAATCAATTTTTACTTATCTTATTCATAACTTGGACATCATCATACGTTTCATTATTATATCCATTTTCTATCATTATCATTTTCAAGTGATCCCATCAAGATCAAGAACTACTTCAAAGGCCTAAAGCATAACCCAAATACTAGTTTAGTGGCCTGCGGCTCAAATGGAAACACAAGTCCACGGCCAAAAAGAAAAAAAAATTGCTCGGCCCAACAACAATTAAATCAAGCCCAAAAATTGAGTTGTGTGTTCTTGCCTCAAGCTGGAACTGGAAAACAGAAAGAAGTAATAACAGGTTACGATTTTTTTTTATTGTTTTGCCAAAGTTGCTAATACCTCCATCATTTACGTGACCAATAAAGGCGGGTCTCCATGAACGGACATAATCAATATATTTATTCCCATTATTGTCCCACATGTGAGAACTCTTCACCGAATCAAATATAATAGGTTGTCCACTATATTAGTCCACTTGTGTTTTAATTAAATCCTTTAAACAACCCATAATATTAATCAATCAAAAGCTCGATCAGTTGCAGTTTTAAAACGAAACAGAAAATCAAAAACTGCAGCAGTATGTAACGAATAGGAAGCAGAAACAATCGTGACCGTTTGCGATGATTTGTGGGTTTAAATGGTATTTGTTTTCGACTGTCGAGAGAGAAAGTGAAAGAAAGAAAAAAAAATATAATATACGCGAAGGTGACGGATTGGGTTGAGCAGAAACAGTTATTCGGTTGATGGTAGCTCGACCCAAATCAGAAAAATAGAGATAAAAGTAATGCAACAGTATCATAATCAAATAGAAGATACGATGGTGTTGGTTTCTTTGTGGCGGATGGGATGAAAGTTGTGATGGTGGCAGCGATGGTGATTTAAGTGTTTAGTGGTGGTTCTTGTGGTGATTGGCGTATAACATCAATAGTGGTAACATGTTATTGATGGTGGTGGGCTTCTAAAGATGGTGGTGATTATGGGTGGCCAAAGATGTTGTAGGGTTCATGTGGTTTACCAAGGGTGATGGCGATTATTATGGCGCGTTTAAAAAAAATAAATAAATAAATATACCCCGTATAGAAGAGAGGGAGAGAGATATGATGGTGTTAAAGGTGAAGGTTCGTTCGATTGGTGGTTGCAGGTGTAACATCCTCCATCTGGCCTAGATGTATGATTACTAAAGTGCCCTTAAGTTAGTGTTGTGTTTATATATGGTTTTATTTTTATTTAATATTTACTATTAAATAATAATGTGATTAGGACCAGTTTGTGACAAGGGTCACAAAACAGGTTTGTTTATTTAATTTGGACTTCGATTGGGTTGCCAAATGATGTACGAAAGATATCAGATAACTGATAAATACCCGTGTGTTGCACAGTGTGGAAATAAATCACAATTAAGTGACTTGTGGCTGTCACTTTTGGCACTTTCCAGATTTCACCACACACACATACACCCACTTGTTCTTCCTCTTCACCACCTAACAAACCTCAAATCTTCCATTCTTGTTCTTGAATCTGATTGAGTGTTAAAATCGTGTTCCTTGTGTTTCACTGAATCTATCAAGGTAAGAATAAAGTGTTTTTATGTTCAATTAGTGTCAAAATTGGGGTTTTATATTTAGTTTTGTAAAAATGGTGATTTTGGGTCAAAATCACTTGAAATATTGTTGTTTGAGTGTAAAATGAGTTGCTTTGAGTCCCCAAATGGTTTGTGTACAAAGTATATTCGATTTCATGGTCACAAACAGGTTCAGGAACAAGAATTGGTCGATTTTGGGTGAAATCCATCACTTTGTCTTCGGCTTCTGCAGATGAACACAGTCGGCCGAGTGTCTCGAGACACTCGACTGACCGACTAGACCATCGACCGAGTGTGTATGACCCACGGCCGAGTGTGTCTGTAAGAGACCATCGACCGAGTGACTAGATACTCGGCCGAGTGAGTGTAGACAGTCGACCGAGTGTCTTTGGCAGTGAAATATTTTACCAAGTGTTGATTTTTAGCCGTTATGCTGTCCGTTTGTATTTTGATGTCCAGGATGTAAATTTTGAAAGGATGTAAATTTTGAAAGTGCACAAGTGTTAAGCAAAAAATTTTAGCGGACACTTTTTCTGACAAAAATTTATATATTATATTATTTGGTGTTAATAGACAATATCTAACTTGATTTGCATTATGTTCAGGTGAAAAAGATAAGGAAGCCGCTCAGTAGTTGATTATCTGAGCTGGTTGCTGGTATTTGGTGAGTGGGACTAACTGAAGAATATAGTATATAGAAGAATGTTATATTATGATTGCCATGCTTGTTAGATATACTTATTGTTATGGTTAGTTAGTACTTTGTGATGACTACATGTTAGTTGATGCTTGTCTGCTGGAGCCCAGTGCTTCCCTATTGTGTGGTAGCCTCGGTAGGAGAGATCAACCTGCGGGTTGGGTTCCTCTGTGGTAGCCTAGACAACCGTGGTGTATATATATGTGAATGACGCGTCCGTCGTGTGTGGATTATGTATATACATACGGTGGTGGAGGAACTTCTGGTAAGCCCCAGTCCGATCAGCTGGTGGTTAATGGTTTGGCCGAGCCGCCAGAGTCTCTGTAGACGGCACTTGGGTGATGTTTGTGTAACGACCCGTACTTTTTCGATCATTCTATACTTATAAGATTAATATTTACATAAATTAAACCTTGCCAACATGATAAGCAATCCAAATTGTTGAGACTTATGTTTCTGAAAAGAGTTTTACACAACGTTTGACCGTCTAGTTTGACCGATGATATCACGAACTATACAATATATGATAATTATACGTTTGTGTATATATATGTATATATACATATTTAACATGATTAAAGAATGTTTTAATACCTCATTTTATATTAATAACAACAAGTTATATGTGTATTTTGAAACTACTAACTTAAGTTTTCAAAACGATAACTATATGTAACGTTATTTGACATAAATACTTAAGACATATAATGTTTATACATATATTGTATAAGTAATGTATTTAATCACTTTTAAAGACTTAAATACATAAAACCATATAAGTGTATTCACAAAAGATAGCTATATTTGAATCCTCATTCCATTTTTCACAAAATTTCTATACGTATACCTAGAGTATTTGTACTCGTATCATACCAAGCTCCTATACGTATTTACTAATAGTAAATACACATCAAATCACCACCTAACCAGCCCTTATTCATGCCTTATGTATAAGGTAATTACTTTTGAATCATTGCAAGACTAATTACAAAAATACAAACTAAAATTTTGTCATGTTATCCTTAAAGATCACATTTTTAGGAGTATATATGTATCATCATTTTTGATTCATTTTTACTTCAATCTCTTAACTAAAAACACACACTCTTTCTTACTCTCTAAACTCCATAACAATCCAGCAAATAACCAAGAAGATCTAGCCATAAAAACCATACTAAAACACCATAAGAAAACTCTTACAAAAACACTTCAAGAAAACCTTCCAAGAACACCAACTTACTTCCAATCTTTCATCCACTTCTATCACCCTTTTGATTCTAGCTTCTTACTTCTCTTTTACAGCAACTTCATCCAAGGAACTTGAGGTAGAATCTATGTTCATAACCTTATTCGATTCATATATATATAGCTATCTTATTTTGTGGTACAAAAGTTTAACAACAAGAACATAGTTTGAATGTTTTCAAACTTGTTTACAAACTAAATAGATCCTTCTAACTTAACTTTTAAAATACTTCAAGACCTGTAATATAACTTATGTATATGCTAATTTAACAAGGTAAAACTTGGTTTTTCAAAGTATAAGTATTTTTAGAAAAATGGTCATTAAATGATTTTGTTGTAACAAAAATGTTTAACTTCATATGTTTCACTAATGTTTCACTTATGCCGTATGATTTTGAATACAAACCAAGGTATTTACAGTTCATAGTCTTAAAGAAGAACTCGATCCAAGAAGATGGCAATTTGAATCAACGAAAACGGATTTGTAACGAAGAAACTATGACCGAAACAAAATTGGTTATCCTAGATCATTTCAACTACGGGATCAATTGGAAAAAAATGATATAAATCACATATTTCTAAGATAACATGATATTTTATATATATGTACTTATAATTCAATTTTATATGGTTCAGGATCACCCGTAAACAACACGAGAAGATTAATCATAAGATCCCATGATTGTACGCAACACGTCATTTGACAACACCGGTACTTTATGTACGCAACACGTCATTTGACAACACCGGTACCATGGGTCAAGATTAATCTCGACCAATACATATACGATGGGGTTTTATTTATTTCGTTGGGGGTTTTGTTTATTGCGGGTATATTAAACATCTAAAAATGAACCATTAAAAATTGAATTACTAACATCGGAATGCTAACTACGGACTAAGGAAATATTCAAAATATTAAAAGTATAACAAGTATATATATATATAACGTTTGTTTTAAAATGAAAACATATTGATATATTATATATGGATAGGTTCGTGATATCAACCGGAAGACCGAGTCAAAATATATATATCATCAAGACAAGAGTGAGTATATAGTCCCACTTTTAAACTCTAAATATTTCGGGATGAGAATACATGTATTTTATGTTTTACGATATGGACACAAGTAACTGAAAAATATGTTCTACGTTGAGTTGTACCACTGGCATACTTCCCTGTAGCTTGGTAACTAATATTTACAGCGGTATTGTAAACGCGAATCCTGTTGATAGATCTATCGGGCCTGACAACCCCAATCGGACTGGACGACCAGTATTCAACGGTTGCACAGTACTTCGTTTTGTGACTACACTTGGTACGGTGTAGTAAGATTTCATATTAAAGGGAATATGCGACGTGAAAATGTTAAGTATGGTTACCAAGTGCTCAACCACTTAGAATATTTTTATTGAAATGTTTATATACGAAATCTTGTGGTCTATATATATATATTGCTGCGCACTAAACCTATATCTCACCAACTTTATGTTGACGTTTTTAAACATGTTTATTCTCAGGTGATAATTAAAGCTTCCGCTGCATTATGTTGAATCTAAGCAGGATCATGCGTACTCATATTTGTGTCAAAAATAAAACTGCATATCCGAGGACGTGTGTTGTAAAATATGCTAGAAATCGTGTTGTTATTATCATTTGTAAAGTTTGTAAGTCGAAGATTATCGTTAAACGATAATCATCTTTTTATTGTCTAAAGCTTGTAACAAAAATAATGGTTTGGTTTGTAATGTATAATATATGCAGTTTTCCTTTTTAAAAAATGTCGCATATAGAGGTCAATACCTCGCAATGAAATCATACGTTATCTAACACGTTCTTATGGTTAAGGACGGGTTATGACATGTGGTATCAGAGCGTTGGTCTTAGCGAACCAGGTCTGCATTAGTGTGTCTAACCGAGAAGCCGTTAGGATACATTAGTAAGTCTGGACTTTGACCGGGTCTGATTTAAAAAAAAAAACCATTGCTTATCACTGTTGGTTAAAATTTATATGTAAATATTATATAAGTACTAATGGGTTAGTTGTTGTGTGATAGATGTCGAGCTCAAAAATTGTTATCACAATCAACGACTCCGAATCAGAATCTTCAGATGGCGTTCCAGTCATTAACCTGTCCGATGACGAAAATGATATCCTTGGGGAAGACTCACAATTTCCGGATGAACCAACTATAGAAATATCGGAAAGTGAACCCGAGGAGGAAAGTGAACCCGAGGAGGAAAGTGAACCCGAGGAGGAAAGTGAACCCGAGGAGGAAAGTGAACCCGAGGAAGAAATACAGGAAATTACAAAAGACGAGTTCGAACTAGGAAAGAAACGAAAGGCTAATGAATTAGAAAATCCAAATCCCGAGTTTAATGAGAATGATGTGGCACCAATTCCACTCAACACTACCACCCCTATCCCCGCTATTCCTATTCGTTCTGTCCCGGCATCCAGTTCTTCAGTCCCACAGCCAAAATATAGGCAGACAGTTAGGATAAGCATTAAGCAAATCTTTGTGTCTAAACGTCCTAGAAAATAGATCAAACGATGCGCTGCTGTGTCAAACCATGGAACCGAATAATGTTTTGTATAATATTAATAGTGTGGTTTGCTTAATGTTCGATGTAAGATAAGCATATGTAAAATATTGAAGTATGAAATGCAATAATTTTCCATGGTTAAGTATTATTTAGATTGTAGTAATTGATTCTGTACTAAGCTATTAAGTATGAACATTAACGGGTAGGTACTACCCAAGATATAATTATAAAACGCTAATAAGAAGAAAAGGCTTTTATAATAATACCTAGTTCATATTATTAATAAGCTATAATGTACTATAAATACACACTACATCTATAATAATCCATGTGAATAATTATTTTCTTTCATTAGGAAATGGCGCGATTGAATCGAATGACGGAACAAGAACTCGAGGAACTCATCAACCAGCGAGTGAACGACAGAATGTTATGGGTTGAGGCTGCAAGAGCTGCTGCAGTTAATCCAAATCCTCGTGTAGGATGCTCCTACAAGACGTTCCAAGCTTGCAAGCCATCATCATTCAGTGGAACGGAAGGACCTATCGGTTTAACCCGATGGATAGAAAAGATGGAGACGGTGTTCAAAATCAGCGGTTGTGATGAAAAAGACATGACCAAGTTTGCATCGTGCACTTTACAAGATAGTGCACTCACATGGTGGAAGAATTATGTGAAGGCGGTAGGAGGAGATGTAGCTTATGATACTCCATGGGAAGAATTCAAAGCAATGATAATCACCGAGTATTGTCCAAGGAATGAGGTTATTAAGTTAGAAGATGAGTTACGAAGTTTGAAGGTGGTTGGTACTGAAATCACCAACTACAACCAGTGATTCATGGAATTAGTTTTGCTATGTCCTGAATTGGTTCCAACCGAAGAACGGAAGATTGAAATGTACAAAGCTGGTTTGCCCAAAAAGGTCAAGGCAAATGTTACAGCATCGAAACCTAAGACAATTCATGAAGCTATAACCATGGCAAACGAGCTAATGGATCAGGTCATCATGGATAAGAAAGTATCCAATACTGATGTGAAGGTATCAGGTAACAAAAGAAAGTGGAATGGAAATTATGATCGAGGTAACCAACAACAATCTTTTAAGAAACAAGAAAACACGCAAGGTGCGGGTAGTGGTTTAAGCTTTGGTTATAAAGGACAAAATCCTTTATGCAACCGTTGCCACAAACATCACTTTGGTTACTGTAGTGTGTTATGCACCAAGTGTAATCGACAAGGTCATCTTGCGGAAGATTGTAAGGCTCTCGTTACAAATGGCAACAAGACTCCTGCCACCAACGCAAATAGAACTGCTTTGGCTACCATTACTTGTTTTGGTTGTGGAAAACAAGGTCACTATAAGAGTCAGTGCCCGAATCAGAATGGCGGACCTGCACGTGGAAGAGCGTTTGTTATTAATGCTAGAGAGGCACGAGAAGACCCGGAGCTTGTTACGGGTACGTTTACCATTAATAACTTATCAGCATCTATTTTATTTGATACTGGCGCCGATAGAAGTTACGTGTGTATAAATTTTTACACTAAATTGAATTGTTCATCATTACCTCTAGATGCTAAGTACATGATTGAGTTAGCTAATGGTAAACTAATTAAAGCCGATAAAATTTGTCGTGATTGTAAGATAAATTTAGCCGGAGAAACATTTAAGATTGATTTGATACCCGTAGAATTAGGAAGTTTTGATGTAATAGTCGGCATGGACTGGATGTCCAAAGTAGGAGCGGAAGTTGTTTGTACCAAGAAGGCAATTCGTATTCCTGGTAAGGATAAAATGCCGGTGATGATTTACGGAGAGAAGGGTGATTCAAAGCTAAAACTCATTAGCTGTTTAAAAGCCAAAAAGTGTTTAGAAAAGGGATGTTACGCTATTTTAGCACATGTTAATAAAGTCGAAAAGGAAGAGAAGTGCATCAATGACGTGCCTGTGGCAAGAGATTTTCCCGAAGTTTTTCCGGAAGAATTGCCGGGATTACCTCCATTTAGATCGGTAGAATTTCAAATAGATTTAGTACCAGGAGCTGCACCAGTGGCTCGTGCTCCATATAGACTTGCACCGTCCGAGTTAAAAGAACTTCAAAGTCAGTTAAAAGAATTACTGGACCGTGGATTCATACGACCGAGTACTTCACCGTGGGGAGCTCCAATTTTGTTTGTTAAGAAGAAAGATGGATCTTTTAGGATGTGTATAGACTATCGTGAATTAAATAAGTTAACTATCAAGAATCGGTATCCACTACCGAGAATTGATGACTTATTTGATCAATTGCAAGGATCATGTGTTTATTCGAAAATCGACTTAAGATCGGGCTATCATCAACTACGCGTCAAAGAAGAGGACATTCCGAAAACTGCTTTTCGGACACGTTATGGTCATTACGAATTTTTGGTTATGCCGTTTGGATTGACGAATGCGCCAGCTGTATTCATGGACCTCATGAATCGAGTTTGTAGTCCGTATTTAGATAAGTTTGTTATCGTTTTCATTGATGATATTCTTATCTATTCCAAGAGTGAGCAAGAGCATGAAGAGCATTTAAGGTTGATACTGGAGTTGTTGAGAAAAGAACAACTTTATGCTAAATTTTCTAAGTGTGCTTTCTGGTTGAAAGAAGTGCAATTTCTTGGCCATGTTGTTAGTAGCAAAGGAATTCAGGTTGATCCAGCAAAAATTGAAGCCATTGAAAAATGGGAGACTCCTAAGACACCAACGCAGATACGCCAATTTTTGGGTTTAGCCGGTTATTATAGAAGGTTTATTCAAGATTTTTCCCGAATAGCTAAGCCGTTGACAGCATTAACGCAAAAATGGAAGAAATATGAATGGACCTCGGAGCAGGAGAACGCATTTCAAATACTGAAGAAGAAGTTAACTACGGCGCCTATTTTATCGTTACCAGAAGGGAACGATGATTTTGAAATATATTGTGACGCTTCGCGACAAGGTTTTGGTTGTGTTCTTATGCAACGGAAGAAAGTTATTGCATTCGCATCCCGACAATTGAAGATTCACGAGCGAAATTATACGACGCATGATCTAGAATTGGGAGCAGTCGTGTTTGCATTGAAGATGTGGAGACACTACTTGTATGGGGTTAAATTCACTGTGTTTACTGATCATAAAAGCCTTCAACATATTTTTGATCAGAAACAATTGAACATGAGGCAACGTAGGTGGGTCGAGTTAATAAACGACTATGATTGTGAAATTCGTTATCATCCCGGGAAGGCAAACGTGGTGGCTGATGCTTTAAGCAGAAAAGAACGAGAACCAATTCGAGTTCGAGCAATGAATATAAAAATTCGCATGAACCTCAACTCACAAATCAAAGAAGTTCAACGAGAAGCACTTAATGAAGAAAACATAAAGAATGAAACAATGAAGAAGTATGAGAAGCAACTCGTTGTACGGGAAGATGGAATTCGATATTTTGCAAATCGTATTTGGGTACCGAAGTTGGGTGGATTAAGGAAGTTGATATTGAACGAGGCACATAAGACAAGATATTCGATACATCCTGGAGTTGGAAAGATGTACCAAGATCTTAAGACGCATTATTGGTGGCCTAATTTAAAAACAGACGTTGCAACATATGTTGGGGAGTGTTTAACTTGTTCCAAGGTTAAAGCAGAACACCAGAAGCCGTCAGGGTTACTTCAACAACCAGAAATCCCAGAATGGAAATGGGATGGTATTACCATGGATTTCATCACGAAGTTACCAAAGACTGCCTGGGGATACGACACCATTTGGGTAATTGTTGATCGTCTTACCAAGTCTGCACATTTCTTGCCTATAAAGGAAACGGATAGAATGGAGAAACTATTACGATTGTATATAAAGGAAGTTGTTTCAAGGCATGGAATACCTATTTCCATTATATCCGATCGTGATAGTAGATTTACCTCAAAGTTTTGGCAATCACTACAGGAGGCACTAGGAACTCGTTTGGATATGAGTACCGCATATCATCCGCAGACCGACGGGCAGAGTGAGAGAACAATTCAGACTCTTGAAGACATGCTCAGGGCATGTGTGATCGATTTTGGAAACGGATGGGATAAATATCTACCGTTAGCAGAATTCTCGTATAATAATAGTTATCATGCGAGCATTGGAGCTGCGCCATTCGAAGCATTGTACGGAAGGAAGTGTAGATCTCCTATCTGTTGGAATGAAGTAGGAGATCGACATTTAACTGGTCCCGAGATCATACATGAAACGACTGAGAAGATAGTACAAATCAAGGAGAGATTGAAAACAGCCCGTAGTCGCCAAAAGAGCTACGCCGATGTCCGAAGGAAACCATTAGAGTTTCAGGTCGGGGACATGGTTATGCTAAAGGTGTCACCTTGGAAAGGTGTGATACGTTTCGGCAAAAGGGGTAAATTGAACCCAAGATACGTAGGCCCGTTCAAGATCATCGAACGCATTGGACCGGTAGCTTATCGGCTCGAGTTACCGCAACAACTCGCTGGAGTACATAATACCTTTCACGTCTCAAACCTGAAGAAGTGTCTTGCAAAGGAAGACCTCACCATTCCTCTTGAAGAAATCCATGTCGACGAGAAACTACAATTTGTCGAAGAACCAATCGAAATCATGGACCGTGAAGTTAAATAGCTCAAACAGAGCAATATACCGATTGTTAAGGTTCGTTGGAATGCTAGAAGAGGTCCCGAGTTTACGTGGGAACGAGAGGATCAGATGAAGCAAAAGTATCCACACTTGTTTCTCGATGACGCAAAATAGGTACAATTTTAAAATTTCGGGACGAAATTTATTTAACGGGGAGGTAATGTAACGACCCATACTTTTTCGATCATTCTATACTTATAAGATTAATATTTACATAAATTAAACCTTGCCAACATGATAAGCAATCCAAATTGTTGAGACTTATGTTTCTGAAAAGAGTTTTACACAACGTTTGACCGTCTAGTTTGACCGATGATATCACGAACTATACAATATATGATAATTATACGTTTGTGTATATATATGTATATATACATATTTAACATGATTAAAGAATGTTTTAATACCTCATTTTATATTAATAACAACAAGTTATATGTGTATTTTGAAACTACTAACTTAAGTTTTCAAAACGATAACTATATGTAACGTTATTTGACATAAATACTTAAGACATATAATGTTTATACATATATTGTATAAGTAATGTATTTAATCACTTTTAAAGACTTAAATACATAAAACCATATAAGTGTATTCACAAAAGATAGCTATATTTGAATCCTCATTCCATTTTTCACAAAATTTCTATACGTATACCTAGAGTATTTGTACTCGTATCATACCAAGCTCCTATACGTATTTACTAATAGTAAATACACATCAAATCACCACCTAACCAGCCCTTATTCATGCCTTATGTATAAGGTAATTACTTTTGAATCATTGCAAGACTAATTACAAAAATACAAACTAAAATTTTGTCATGTTATCCTTAAAGATCACATTTTTAGGAGTATATATGTATCATCATTTTTGATTCATTTTTACTTCAATCTCTTAACTAAAAACACACACTCTTTCTTACTCTCTAAACTCCATAACAATCCAGCAAATAACCAAGAAGATCTAGCCATAAAAACCATACTAAAACACCATAAGAAAACTCTTACAAAAACACTTCAAGAAAACCTTCCAAGAACACCAACTTACTTCCAATCTTTCATCCACTTCTATCACCCTTTTGATTCTAGCTTCTTACTTCTCTTTTACAGCAACTTCATCCAAGGAACTTGAGGTAGAATCTATGTTCATAACCTTATTCGATTCATATATATATAGCTATCTTATTTTGTGGTACAAAAGTTTAACAACAAGAACATAGTTTGAATGTTTTCAAACTTGTTTACAAACTAAATAGATCCTTCTAACTTAACTTTTAAAATACTTCAAGACCTGTAATATAACTTATGTATATGCTAATTTAACAAGGTAAAACTTGGTTTTTCAAAGTATAAGTATTTTTAGAAAAATGGTCATTAAATGATTTTGTTGTAACAAAAATGTTTAACTTCATATGTTTCACTAATGTTTCACTTATGCCGTATGATTTTGAATACAAACCAAGGTATTTACAGTTCATAGTCTTAAAGAAGAACTCGATCCAAGAAGATGGCAATTTGAATCAACGAAAACGGATTTGTAACGAAGAAACTATGACCGAAACAAAATTGGTTATCCTAGATCATTTCAACTACGGGATCAATTGGAAAAAAATGATATAAATCACATATTTCTAAGATAACATGATATTTTATATATATGTACTTATAATTCAATTTTATATGGTTCAGGATCACCCGTAAACAACACGAGAAGATTAATCATAAGATCCCATGATTGTACGCAACACGTCATTTGACAACACCGGTACTTTATGTACGCAACACGTCATTTGACAACACCGGTACCATGGGTCAAGATTAATCTCGACCAATACATATACGATGGGGTTTTATTTATTTCGTTGGGGGTTTTGTTTATTGCGGGTATATTAAACATCTAAAAATGAACCATTAAAAATTGAATTACTAACATCGGAATGCTAACTACGGACTAAGGAAATATTCAAAATATTAAAAGTATAACAAGTATATATATATATAACGTTTGTTTTAAAATGAAAACATATTGATATATTATATATGGATAGGTTCGTAATATCAACCGGAAGACCGAGTCAAAATATATATATCATCAAGACAAGAGTGAGTATATAGTCCCACTTTTAAACTCTAAATATTTCGGGATGAGAATACATGTATTTTATGTTTTACGATATGGACACAAGTAACTGAAAAATATGTTCTACGTTGAGTTGTACCACTGGCATACTTCCCTGTAGCTTGGTAACTAATATTTACAGCGGTATTGTAAACGCGAATCCTGTTGATAGATCTATCGGGCCTGACAACCCCAATCGGACTGGACGACCAGTATTCAACGGTTGCACAGTACTTCGTTTTGTGACTACACTTGGTACGGTGTAGTAAGATTTCATATTAAAGGGAATATGCGACGTGAAAATGTTAAGTATGGTTACCAAGTGCTCAACCACTTAGAATATTTTTATTGAAATGTTTATATACGAAATCTTGTGGTCTATATATATATATTGCTGCGCACTAAACCTATATCTCACCAACTTTATGTTGACGTTTTTAAACATGTTTATTCTCAGGTGATAATTAAAGCTTCCGCTGCATTATGTTGAATCTAAGCAGGATCATGCGTACTCATATTTGTGTCAAAAATAAAACTGCATATCCGAGGACGTGTGTTGTAAAATATGCTAGAAATCGTGTTGTTATTATCATTTGTAAAGTTTGTAAGTCGAAGATTATCGTTAAACGATAATCATCTTTTTATTGTCTAAAGCTTGTAACAAAAATAATGGTTTGGTTTGTAATGTATAATATATGCAGTTTTCCTTTTTAAAAAATGTCGCATATAGAGGTCAATACCTCGCAATGAAATCATACGTTATCTAACACGTTCTTATGGTTAAGGACGGGTTATGACAGTTTGTATGTTAGACTATGTGACATGATTAGTATAACACTTATGTATGCTATGGCCTGTAGTTAGTCGTACTCACTTAGCTCCGTGCTAATTCCCCTCCATCTCCTCCCTGCAGGTTATTAGCTTTTGTAAATGTCGCATTTTGGGGAGAAGACGGGCATGGCGATGTTATGTTTGACAGGGTTAAATCTGATGTGGTCTTTTAGAATATGAACCGTGTACTTTTGAAAACAGAATGTATATACGTCTCTTCCTGTTAATATGTAAATTGTTTTAATGACACGTGACATTGGTTTGTACAAATGTCAATATCGTATTTAATTAATATTATGCTTCCGCCACGTATTTATATATATAAAAAAATAGCGGTGTCACAGCAGGCGAATTTGGAAGTCGATGGGATAGAAGAATCGAGAGAAGGAGATCATAACTTTCAAGTGTTGTATGTGTATATATTCCATCTATCTATCTATCTATCTATCTATCTATCTATCTATCTATCTATCTATCTATCTATCTATCTATCTATATATCTATGTATATATATCTTGAGTGGTTAAATAAAGTGGAGACACAAACAGTGACTAGTTTTTAATAATGCGTACAATAATGATGGAACTTGTAACAGAAAGGTAAAAGGAAAAGAGACGGTGATGTGGTATTTGTTCAATCACAAATAATTCAATTCACTAATTGAGTATGATTCAATCGGTTAGATGTTCCATCAATTGAAAATAGGAATCAATAATTTTATTAATAATAATATAATAATTATTATAATATAATTTTAAAATATAAACGTGTGATAAGTTAGCCATCACCTATCACGGACTGAATTTCGTTCTCCGTTGTTAATTAGTGGCGGATAAAAGTTCTCAGAAAAATCTCAAATTTTTACAATAATTATTTTTATTTATTTTGGTCATTATGGTATAAAATTTGGTTATTAACTATTAAATAAAAATTACATCACTGTCCGCGCTCGATTCCAGGTAAAATATGAAAAGTGTTCAAATTTAACAATTAGCTCATAAATACATTTTTAATAAGCCCATGATTCATATAACTCATTTTCGTATCATCGTTTATTTTAAAATTATATAAGTTTGAGTTTAACTTGCTTAATATCGATCGACTGACAAACGATTTCTTTTATCGTTTACTAAAATAAATTCGAAACCATATAAATATATATTCAACATACCTTACATATATATATATATATGTATATATATATATATATATATATATATATATATATATATATATATATATATATATATATATAGATTTATTTTAATAATAATATCATATATTATTTTATTTACACAATTAATTAACTCTTATAATATTTTAATTTATAATAATCAATATATATGTAACACCCCAGGTAAAACGTTCCCCGTAGCATGATATTATCCGCTTTACAGAGATAGGGACGTACCCTTGTCTCCCCCGTAGGTTGCTCACGGATTTTTCTTGGCGACCAAACACGACGAGCACTTTCCCAGGAGGTCACCCATCCTGGTAGTACTCTCGCATGAGCACGCTTAACTGCAGAGTTCTCATGGGATCTGCTGCGCTTATGGTCCCAAAACGCGTCATGCTAGGAAAGATCTCCACACCCTTATAAGGCATGCTTCGTTCCCCTCTCCAACCGATGTGGGACGGATGTAACACGGATGTTACAATCCTCCTCCCTAATGGGACATAGCATCCTCGTTGTGCACGTTTGGTCCGGGGCCTGACTCTGATACCATCTGTAACACCCCAGGTAAAACGTTCCCCGTAGCATGATATTGTCCACTTTGCAGAGATAGGGACGTACCCTTGTCTCCCCCGTAGGTTGCTCACGGATTTTTCTTGGCGACCAAACACGACGAGCACTTTCCCATGAGGTCACCCATCCTGGTAGTACTCTCACATGAGCACGCTTAACTGCAGAGTTCTCATGGGATCTGCTGCGCTTGTGGTCCCAAAACGCGTCATGTTAGGAAAGGTCTCCACACCCTTATAAGGCATGCTTCGTTCCCCTCTCCAACCGATGTGGGACGGATGTAACACGGATGTTACAATATATGTATATATATAAATATATATGTATCTATTTACAAATAGTGGTTCGTGAATCGTCGAAACTGGTCGAGGGCCAATTGAACATATGAAACAGTTCAAAATTTTTGAGACTCAACGTTACAGACTTTGCTTATCGTGTCGAAACTATATAAAGATTAAGTTTAAATTTGGTCAGAAATTTTCGGGTCGTCACAATTGGCTTGGGTTCAGCTGGTGGTTCTTGTGTTGATACTGGTTCTTATGGAGGCATAAAGGCAGTGATTGCTAGATACTCCCCCTCAGCAGTAGACAAATCTGTCTCTACTGGTTTGAACTCTGCTGGCTGTTGTGGTGCAGCTGGCTGAGCAGAAGATGCAGGTCAAGAAGATTGGCTGGTTTCCAACATAGCATCCAGCCATTTCATAAACACATCAGTTCTTTCTTCTCCTGACCTGTTAGAATCCAAATATCTTTGCATCTCTTTAGGTGTCATTTTTTGATTCTATCCGCTCGCTCAGCATACAGCTTTACTTTCTTCCTATCATACTTCACCATGAACTTAGCATTTCTTTTTAAAGCATCCCTCTTGTATTTGTTTATGTTGAGCATTTCATCATGAATATCAAGCTTTTCAGGAGTGAGGCTTCTTCTATGCTCAATTCTATGTCTTTTTCGAGCAGCATAGGCCTCAAATTTAGCATTGAAAGCATCATTTAAATCGTGATGTCTCTTCTGATGCCTCTCCTTTTTTCTTTTCATCTTTCAATGGTTTAAGAGACAACAAAATACTCAGCTACAGCCAGTTCAGAAACATCACTGCACTTACTGCCAGAACCAATATCATTCACAGATGTGGCAGACATACTGGGTTGAGATTCACCAACAGCCTTAACACCTGTTTCAGTATGAGTGTTGCTGGGCTTAGGGTCAGTACCTTGATGAGCACCATAACCACCACCATCATCTCTCCTTTACTATTTGGGAGCTTTCTCATGCTCATGCTCCCCCTTAGATTGTTTTCTCTTTCTATGCTTCTTAGATTTCTTCTCCCACTTTTTGTCATCAGCAGGACAGAAGTAGAGTCTGGGGAAACACGTGCATCAAGATCACTATCTGACTCAGGTACAAAAAAAGCAAAGTTGTTCCAGTCAGCATCAGCAGGAGATAGATGTGCACCAGGGTCTACACCATACTGTCTGAGATACAGGTTTGAAGATTTGACTTAATTCCAAGCAACACCCATGGCCATTTGATTAACACTGGCTCTAACATCAGCTTGAAGAGCAGCCATGTGTTGCATTGTCTCCACCAAAGGAACATAAGCAGAAGCAGGAATTATTGTAGCCGTCTGCTGTTCCTGCGATTCTAATCTCTCTTTCAACACCGTGTTCTCTTCATTCAGAAATTGATTCCTTCGATTAGCAGTATCTAGTTTTGCTTGAAGACGGGTAATGTGATCAGTATACTCGTTGTGAGAGATGATTCACTGCTTAAGTTGATCCTCTTCTTCATAGTGGGCGTGAATGGTATCAACTACTAGGTCTGCAAAGGCAGTAAGTTGCTTGAGCTGGGTCTCAATAAGAGACGTTGTAATGCACCCAGCCCTTCGAATAGCTTCAGCCATGCAGTCGACTAGAGTTTTCGTGATTGTTTTGGTGATATCAGGTGTGATTCTGGCAACTGTTCGGTAAACAGCCAGAGTAGAAACATCAGCCACCTCAGAAGGAACAGTTCTATTGGTTGAGGGGTGATCACTAGCAGCCACAATAGGAGTACCTCCGTGGGGTGGTGGAAGTGGAAGGTCAGAATCTGACTATCACCATGATCACCATTATTTTTACCTTCACCCGAAGGTTTAGAACCACTTGTATCCTTTGCAGCATCACCATCAGTTGCATCATCATCCAGATCCACTGGTTTGTCTTTAGAACCAGTCACATTATCATGAATGACTGGTTCTTCCTTACCAGTACCTTTATCAGCATCACCATTAGATGAAGAAGATGATGAGGAAGAAGCTGATGAATCAGAAGGTACTGGCGAATCAGGAATTTTCTGCATCATATATTTACCATTAGTAGGATCAATGATGAACTTGAGAGGCCTCCAAGTACCAGGCCATGGAGAAGCAGCAGGAGCCATACCAAAATAGTGGTAGTATGGTTGTTCATTAGGTTGCTCCAGTGTAACGAGCCTCTCAAAAACTTCTTCACATGCTGGTTGATCAAGCTGAGAGAGTAGTTCAGTCAGCTCCTCAGCGGGTAATTTGCTGGCTGAAACTAATGCATTTTGTGGATCAATAGTCAGTTGATCCACCAGTAAAGCAATTTTGGGGGTGATAGAAGCTCCCCTATAAATGAAGTTGGGCACCACTTCATTTGGATCTGGTACCTTGCAGACATACTTAGGCTTTTCACCAGAAACAGAAGCCTGAGTAGATTCAGTTGTAGTAGCAGCAGGAGTACCAACATCCAATTTAACACCCTGTTCACCAGAATCTGAACCAGGGATGACTACAACATTTGCTGCATTTGGAGTAATGGATTGGAACTCCATGTCAGACGACTCAGTAAGATCAGCAGCAGTATCAGTAGTTAACACAGTATCACCCTTGGTTTTAGTGACAGGATCATCAACAAGAACCTCCTTAACAATTTTATCAATAACCTCTTCGAGAACGGGAGGAGGTTCAACAATCATCTCATCGACCACTTCTGGAACAGTAGTGGTGGAAGTAATACTGGGAATTGGAGGAGGAATAATACTAGCAGAATCATCAAAAGCCATCTCCTCAGAACCAGTAGGAACAGTTAAACCAGCATCAACTTGATCCCCAGTATCACCAGCAGCAGTAGAAGCAGCAGTACTAGTATCGGCACCACCAATAAGAAAATCAGCAGCACCAACACCAGTAGCAGAAGCAGAGAGCTTATCAGTACCAGTTTCAAAACCAGTAAATACAATAGGATTCCTTTCATTCTCCCCCTCTGCCTGTTCCTCTACCCTGCTAAGAACTGAAACAAAAGAACATTTTATGTTAACAACTGTAGAACCAAATAAATTTGACTCAACAATTGCATCTGGTGTTGGTCTCTGGGGACAGACTGGTGGTTTAGTCAGCCCTTCAATTTAGACAGAGTGTTGTGTCTGTAAGTACAGCTGTGACTCTGCTGACTCATTGGCAACACATGTTGACTCAGATAGTGTAAGAGTTTTAGCAGGTTTAGATTTATTAGTGTGACTCTTATCATGATCCAAGTTATAAGTGGGTTGAGCAGTAGCATGAGCTGGTTCAACATGATAAGGACCCAGCTCAAGTCTGCTTTGGGGGTCTAGTATGTGCTCTGCTGGTTGTACTGTCAGAGGATATTTCTTTAAGTATAATTTAGAAAAATTTTGAAATGCCTGGTTAGAAGAGTATGGGTTGCTACTCCTCTTAACACTAGTTTTAAAACCAGTTAGTTTAACAACATTTAAGCCAGCAGTAAAAAGATTTCCAATTATGTTAGTTATTTCTGTTGTTTGGTCTAGAGACGCACCATATTCCATAGCAGTATCCTTTTCAGGAGCAGCAGTTGAGACTGGTGCAACCTCCCCTGTAGCATGCTTGGAGCTAGCTTTCACACGTTTGGATTTTCCTGTTACCAAGAAATAGATAAGCAACAGATTCTAATACTAGAAGTGGGTAGTTAGTATATAAGACTAGGGTTGTTCTTTATTATCAGAAGGCACTAGATTCTAATACAACTACTGCTCTACCAGTATCTGAGACGATGGCTGTACTAGTTGAGGTAGCTGCCTTCTTTTGTTGAACAGCTGGCTTGCGCTAAGGTCCCTCCCTCTCAGCTGGTGCACTACCAGAGGCAGTCGATTGGGTAACTCCACCTTGAGCAGCTAGATACTCAAGCATTGTTGGCGTCAGATCAGCATATGGAGCAGTAGGTTTGGCTTTTGGCATCCCCCCTTGCTTTAGAGGCATGTCGAAAGAAAGATCAGCAATCTGCTTATATGCATCACCCTGCTCGTTTTCAAAAACAAGACTCAAAAACCTTGGAAAGGGGATCAAATGTGTTCGTTTTGGTGCAAGCACCATTTCCCTTAACTGTAAGTAGATTTCTGCAGCATAGTCAATGTTCCTGTTGAACAGCAGCCCATGATCCATCTTTAGCTCAAAGTCTGAGCATTGATCAAAGCTTCCTGACTTCTAGCTAATGCACTGGGTCAACAGACCAAATAAATAGTACCATAGAGGTGGAATGTGCTTCCTTAAAGGACTGTGGGCTATGTGATGACCCGGAGATTTCTGAACAAATTTAAACTTTAACCTTTATATATATCCGACACGATAAGCAAATCTGTAATGTTTGAGTCTCGAAAGTGTTGAAACTATATTCATTTAATCAAATACCCTTTGACCATGCCTAACGATTCACGAACAATTATGTGTAAATAAATATAAATACTTATACATAGGTGTGATTATGAAAATGAAATATATTAATGAAACATTGAACGGATTAGTTAATATGAATATAAGATATGAGATCTATTTTATGAACTTGGAAATGCTATCAAGGTATTGAATAGATAATACTTTGTATAAATGTATTTGTTCGATGTAAGCTTATCGACGAGATTAAAAGATAATATCAAATGATTGAATTATCGGATACATTGAACTATGATTATGAGTCTCTGTTATGAGGTCCATTTTGAATTAGGAAACCCTTACTTTTTAACGGTATTCGGAATAAATGGTAATGTGATTTACAAGTAAGAACAAAGTATCACTTATTGGGAGTTAGACAAAAGTTAGTGGAGAATCGAATTTCATAATACTCGATTTATCATATAGGAGGAATAATTGGGATAAGATTCGTTGACTAGATAAACCCATTTGATATGTTATATTAAGATATATTATTTAGAAAGTTAAGAAAATTAAACTAATCATTTACGCATAAAAGAATGAAATCAAAAATTAAGTTTTAAAGCACAAATGTTATAGGATTTTCGATTATGTAAATGAACTTAAATTATATAATTAGTTTTGAAAGGATAACTAGTATGTTATTAGATAAATATTTCAAAAATATGTATAAGATTATAAATTTTAATTTAAATTAGTCATAAAACGTTTTGATATTAAACTAATATTAATAAATAGGCTTTGATAAATAACAAGTTTATGAATTATAAAAGTAAATGACCAAAACACTCAACAGATTAAGTTACACTTTGAGTGGGTTAGTTTTTAATTAATTTAAGTCTAGTTATTAATAAAGGTACGTGTCACAAAATGTTTAATTTAAAATATAATATTTTGACAAACAACGAGACTTTGATTTATGGAAGTAAATGACCACAACACTCAATTTTACAAATTATATTTTTTTATAAAGGTAATTTATTGTTATGTAAGTCTAATTTTTCTAAAAGGTACACGTCACGTAACATAAAAGGCTAGTTTTCTAAACGTACGAAAGTGCGCACGAAAAACCGAAAGTGATACATGAGTCATGAGACCACGTCCGTGTCATTTTTGTAAAAATTATATTTTTACCATGAGCGTAAATATAATATAATATATAATTAATCATATGAATTAAATATATATTTATATATAATATTAGTTAATAAAAAGCTATGTATGTTTTTGTCAAAATCACGGGTCATTTTATGACCACTTTTTCATACGTCTTTTTTTCAACATCACACGTTTTTATTATATTTTATTTTTATTATTTATTTATTTATTATACTATTATAATTATATAATCATATTAAGTATAAATGAGTCAACGATGGAAAATAAAAACCGTGTGCCAGTATTCTTATGTCATACACTCGCATGAGAGGTTAGGTATGACTTACTCCCTTTAAAAGCTCAAACGAATTAGTTTTCTGATTCATTTTCACTCAACTCTCGATATCTCTCTCAATATCTATATTTATATATTATTATTATTATTATTATTATTATTAAGATTAATATTATTATTAATCTTATAATTAGGAGTATTATTATTAAGTAATAACCCATAAAATATTACAACGAGGTCATAAACAAGTCATTTCAAATGAGTTTTGCGAGTAGGATAGGGCTAAAGAAATTATGGGTTATAGCTATGGAAGTGATGGGTATGGTTCATGAGTATGCTCGTGAGGTCAATCTAGTGTTTGTCATCTCCGTTGCGTCTACGTACCTTTCCTACAATATTGAACCTCAATATTGATACGTGAGCACTCATAACTTAACTTTTATTTATCAATAGTGTATCCCTGACTAGTGCTCGAGAAAATAGAATTATGCATGCTTGTATATTTGATATTGCCCCTAGATAGGTTATGTTGAATCTTAAAGGTTGTTATACTAGGGATGAGATAAGATATAAGATATGCATGTCGTTGGAAAGCTAGCGAAAAATTAAGAACTTTTCATTTAGATATCAAATGAATTCGTTGAACGGTTGTCAAGTTATGGATAAAAGAAGTTTTGTAAATTTTGATGAAACGTCGATACGGAAACTAAAATTCTCGCTGACCTGTGTTGTTTCAGATTAAAACAAAAATACCACTGAATTCTTTGCTGTAAGGTCTAACAAACGACTCTGGCTGTTTGTCAATTCGAGTCTCGACGATTTTTCTAAAAATCGTCAAAGTTGACTGTTTGGTCACATTTTAAAATTCTAAAAAGAGCTGAAACTTTTTTATTAAAAATGTCAGTTTTGTATCACGTGTCATGGTCGGCCTGATGTGTGTTTACTTTTGCTAAAAATCATGTTATATCTTTGTGGTAACGAGAATTTGAAGGCTTTGACCGTTTGTCAATCCGAGTTTCGAGGAATTTTCTAAAAATCTCCAAAGTAGGCTACTCCGTCACTTTTGTAAATTTATTAAAGCTGAAAAATTAACTTTGAAACGCCGAAACCGCGTTGGCAACTACGAGTTGTCTAGGTTTAGTATGCTTAATCTTTTTGGTAATGTATAACTTTTATCTTTGGCCGTTTATCAATCGGAGTTCCGATAATTTTTGTAAAAATCGCTGAAGCTGCCGTTTAGTCATGTTTGACCGAAAAATCATTTTGTTGTATAAGTTATTGTATTTTTGCATGCGACCTCGTTTTTACTTTAACCTTTGACTTTTGACCTTGAACTTTGACTTTTCCCGTTAACTTTTCAGTTAATTTTTTTGTGTTGACTTTCTCTAAATACTAAAATACTATTTTATGATTATGAAACCATTTGTGTTACGTTGTTTCACACGTCACCTTTTACTAGAATTTTAACGGAACATGGGTAATATAACATGTTACTATACTGTTGAGTCAGACTCGAGCATTAGGATTGTGGTACACTATGACTTGGCCTAAATTGTTAGACAAATATTGACCGTCATATAAATATATATAATTAATATAGGTTCGTGAATCCGAGGCCAACCCTATACTTGTTCAATGATGTTATATGTATTTTTACTACAAAATACAGTATGGTGAGTTTCATTTGCTCCCTTTTTAAATGCTTTTGCAATATATATTTTTGGGACTGAGAATGCATGCGCTTTTATAAATGTTTTACGAAATAGACACAAGTAATCGAAACTACATTATATGGTTGAATGATCGAAATTGAATATGCCCCTTTTTATTAAGTCTGGTAATCTAAGAATTAGGGAACAGACACCCTAATTGACGCGAACTCTAAAGATAGATCTATTGGGCCTAACAAACCCCATCCAAAGTACCGGATGCTTTAGTACTTCGAAATTTATATCATGTCCGAAGGAGGATCCCGGAATGATAGGGGATATTCTTATATGTGTCTAGTTAATGTCGGTTACCAGGTGTTCAATCCAAAAGAATGATATTTTTGTCTCTATGCATGGGACGTATGATTATGAGAAATGGAAGTATGAAATCTTGTGGTCTATTAAAATTATGAAATGATTCTTTATGATAAACTAATGAACTCACCAACCTTTTGGTTGACACTTTAAAGCATGTTTATTCTCAGGTACGAAAGAAATCTTCCGCTGTGCATTTGCTCATATTAGAGATATTACTTGGAGTCATTCATGACATATTTCAAAAGATGTTGCATTCGAGTCGTTGAGTTCATCAAGATTATTATTAAGTCAATTATATTTGGATATATTATGAAATGCTTTACATGCCTGTCAACTGTCGATGTAACGAAAGTTTGTCTTTTAAAAACGAATGCAATATTTGTAAAATTTATCATATAGAGGTCAATTACCTCGCGATGAAATCAACTGTTGTGAATCGTTTATAATGTATATGAACGGGTCCTTTCAGTTGGTATCAGAGCGGTGGTCTTAGCGAACCAGGTCTTGCATTAGTGTGTCTTACTGTTAGTTGTTAAGATGCATTAGTGAGTCTGGACTTCGACCATGTCTGCATGTCAAAAGTTTTGCTTATCATTTTATGTCGGAAATCATCTACTTATCATCCTTAGGAAATTATCTGCTTATCATCTTAAGTCTAGACTCGTTTTCCTGCATTTATTGCATAACAGCGTATAGACGAAATTCACATCTTAGCATATCTGCTAATTAATATCTTAGCGTATTTATTACTGTGAACTTTGACTAACATCTTTCAAAGATTCTCCGAAATCTATGGGATTTTGGTATTATATATACATATGTAAATTATGTATTGAGGAATACCAAATCTAAATTCTACAATCTATTTTATACCAAAATTCTTTCTCTGATCAAACGAGATGGATTCCGCATCTAGTTCGAACTCCTCAGATTTCGACAGCTATGTCGATATGGATTTCCATTCGAGCTCCGAAAATAGTGTGACCGGAATGGATCAACCAATCAGTCATCATCTATTCTGGATGAAATGGGGATGGGTTCGTAGCCTCCTCAATTATTGGAGACAAGAAGAAGGTGATCCTTTCCATCCACCAAATTGCCCTATTGGCGATGAACCTGAAGCACTTACCGGTGAACCTGTTCGTGAAACCATTTTCTCTCTCATTTCCAGAGTATCTCGTCACGATTATATCCTACATCAAATCCTAGATTTTATTTATCCGCTCGTCCCAACCGACAATCATCTCGGTGTACTAGCAGAAGTTAACGAACTTCGCGCACGCATGACGGCTTTGGAGCTTATGGTGCAAGGATTACAAACACCATCAGCAGCACCAGCAGCATAATCAGTACCGCCAGTAACATCAACATCGCAAACCTCAATACTCTAGACATCAGCAGCATCACCGGCATCAACGGTATCATCATCATTAACACCAACAGTACCATTACGATCATCAACAATCACATTCGCATCACACGCCTCAACATCATAATCTATACCTCGGATATCAACATCACGCGCATAATAGATACCAAGGAGTACCAACAACAACAAACGATGAAGTATTGATTCATAACTTCATCGGAGGAATATTCTACGGCGATTATGTAATCTCTAAAGTCTTAGAGATTATCTATTTCCACCCTAACCCTAAATCAGATGAGTGAACCAAAATGAGTCAAGGAAGAATCGAAACCCTAACAAGGATGGTGCGCGATTTACTTGTTATACAAGCATCACTAGCAATTACCAGAAGTATCATCTGCTGCAACAGTACCGTTAGCATCGCCAGTATAGTCAGTAACGTCAGCATCATCAGAATCAGCAACACCTATGACATCACAAATCTCATCAGTTCAAGAATCACTGTGGAAATCGTTACCAATCAACAACGAATATGTTGTATCAACGAGTTATATAGTATTAACTCATTCCTTCTGAAGAATTGTTATATATTTTATATATATGAATTCTGGAATTATAATAAATCTTTTTGTACTAAGCTATTAAGTATGAATTGAAAAAGAGTAGATACTACTCGTTTAAATTCATATTACTAATATCTTATGATGTACATCCTTCATTAACAACTTAATCATCGTTAACCACAATCTCTGTTTCAATCTAATGAACTCCGGTTCATAATAAATCAAGTGTATCATTCAATAACATGTTTGATTATACACTTTCATCTACGATATACCCGAAATTTACGGGAAAACAATATTCGTATCTTGCGAAATTAGCAAGAGTTCTATGAGCATCAGCATGATTCACTAAGAAAATACATATAAACATTGAAGCATTGATTACATTAGTGAAATACTTCGCAAAGATTATGTAATCTCTAATGTTTTAGAGAAAATTCATTTCTAATTCAATCCGAAAATCAAATGAGCTTAGTATTATATTAACTCATTGAATCTGTACTACATCTGAAGAAAATATACCCACATATATTTTCATAAAGATTGTAATGAGAATTCTTGTTCAAAATATTATTTGTGAAATTTTTTTAACGGGTAGGTAATACCCGAGAGATATATAAAATCACAATTAATATGTTACATTCTTCAATTCTGATTCAATAATCATCAACTAAACCAATTTACATTCTTCTATAGAAATCAAAACAACCATACTCATTCGAATCTAATTACATATTCTGATTTTGGGAATTTCAGAATTCAACTCGAGATACAACCAAAATCATCACTCTTAGATCTTTACATTTTTCAAAGCTATACTTTGTAACGACCCGCACTTTTTCGATCGTTCTATACTTATAAGATTAATATTTACATAAATTAAACCTTACCAACATGATAAGCAATCCAAATTGTCGAGATTTATATTTCCGAAAAGAGTTTACACAACGTTTGACCGTCTAGTTTGACCGATGATATCACGAACTATATAACATATGATAATTATACGTTTGTGTATATATATGTATATATACATATTTAACATGATCTAAGAATGTTTTAATATCTCATTTTGTATTAATAACAATAAGTTATAAGTATATTTTAAAACTACTAACTTAAGTTTTCAAAACGATAACTATACGTAATGTTTTTCGACGTAAATACTTATAACCTATATTACTTATACATGCATCGTATAGATATGTATTTTATCACTTTTAAAGGGCTTAAATACATAAAACAATATAAGTATATTTACAAAAGATAGCTATATTTGAATCCTCGTTCCGTTTCCTCAAAGATTTCTATACGTATACCTAGAGTATATGTACCCGTATCATACGCAGCTTCTAGATGTATTTACTATTGGTATATACCAATAAAAATCTACTCCTTAGCAGCCTTAAATGATTAAGAAACATGTGGAACCAACCATTTGTCAAGCAGCATGAATTATTTAGCAAGAAAACAAAGTTAGGTATCTTTTTTTTCCTTTATAACCTAAAAACGTTTTTATGCATGCACACCATTTCTTCACCCCATTTTCTCATACTTACACTCCCATTTCTCTCTCAAAATACTCTTAACTTCATACTTGATCATCTCCAAGCATTTTCCCCATCATTTAGCTTCAAAAACCTTACTTAATCACCATAAGAAAACCATACAAAAACACTTCAAGAAATCCTTCCAAGAACACAAACTTACTTCCAATCTTTCATCCAATTCCATCACCCTTTTGGTTCTAGCTTTTTACTCCTCTTTTATAGCAACCTTGTCCAAGGAGCTTGAGGTAGAATCTATGTTCATAACCTTATTCGATTCATATATATATAGCTATCTTATTTTGTGGTATAAAATTTTAACAACAAGAACATAGTTTGAATGTTTTCAAACTTGTTTGCAAACTAAATAGATCCTTCTAACTTAACTTTTAAAATACTTCAAGACCTGTAATATATCATAAATATATGCTAATTTAACAAGGTATAACTTGGTTTTTCAAAGAACACCTTAAAAACTGAATTTACGACGTCGGAGTGCAACCGGGGGCTGTTTTGGGTTGGATAATTAAAAACCATCTTAAACTTTGAATTGGAGGTTTATTTTCTGGAAAAATGATTTTTACTATGAATATGATAACACATAAAAATTTCATGATTTAACTCAAAGTATAAGTATTTTTAGAAAAATAATCATTTAAGGTTGTTTACATGATGGAAAATGATCAACTCCATAAGTTTCACTAAAGTTTGACCTATGACCTGTGATTTCGAATACAAACTAAGGTATTTACAGTTCATAGTCTTAAAGAGGGACTCGATCCAAGGAAGTGGCAAGTTGAATCAACGAAAACGGAGTTGTAACGAAGAAACTATGACCAAAACGAGATCGGATATCTAAGACTAGTTTAGCTACGAAAATAATTGGAGAAAATTAAATAAATCACATCTTTTTAAAATAACATGATATTTTATATATATGTACTCATAATTTAATTTTATATGGTTCAGGATCACCCGTAAACAATACGAGAAGATTAATCATAAGATCCCATGATTGTACGCAACACGTCATTTGACAACACCGGTACTTTATGTACGCAACACGTCATTTGACAACACCGGTACCGTGGGTCAAGATTAATCTCGACCAATACATATACGATGGGGGTTTTTATTTATTTCATTGGGGGTTTATTAAACACCTAAAAATGAACCATTAAAATTGAATTACTAACATCGGACTGCTAACTACGGACTAAGAAATTATTAAAACTATTAAAAGTATAAAAAGTATATATATGTGACGATTGTTTAAAATAGAAATATATTGATAAACTATATATGGATAGGTTCGTGATATCAATCGGAGACCAAGTCGAAATTACATATCTTCAAGACAAAAGTGAGTATATAGTCCCACTTTTAAACTCTAAGTATTTCGGGATGAGAATACATGTATTTTATGTTTTACGTTATGGACACAAGTAACTGAAAAATATATTCTACGTTGAGTTGTACCACTGGCATACTTCCCTGTAGCTTGGTAACTGTTATTTACAGCGGTATTGTAAACGCGAATCCTGTTGATAGATCTATCGGGCCTGACAACCCCAACCGGACTGGACGACCAGTATTCAACGGTTGCACAGTACTTCGTTTTGTGACTACACTTGGTACGGTGTAGTAAGATTTCATAATAAAGGGAATATGCGACGTGATTAAATGTTAAGTATGGTTACCAAGTGCTCAACCACTTAGAATATTTTTATTAAAATGTTTATATATGAAATCTTGTGGTCTATATTTATATCGCTGCCGGCATTAAACCTATATCTCACCAACTTTATGTTGACGTTTTAAACATGTCTATTCTCAGGTGATAATTAGAAGCTTCCGCTGCAACATGTTGAATTTAAACAAGATCTTGAGTATGCATATTTGTGTCAAAAATAAAACTGCATATCGGAGGATTTGTAATGTAAAATATGCTAGAAATCGTATTGTTATCATCACATGTAAAGTTTGTAAGTCTAAGATTATCGCTAAACGATAATCATCTTTATTTTGTCTAAAGCTTGTATCAAAATAAGAATTATGGTTTGTAATGTAAAATATATGCAGTTGTTCTTTTAAAAATGTCGCATATAGAGGTCAATACCTCGCAATGAAATCATACGTTATCTAACACGTTCTTATGGTTAAGGACGGGTTATGACATGTGGTATCAGAGCGGTGGTCTTAGCGAACCAGGTTTGCATTAGTGTGTCTAAACCGATAAGTCGTTAGGATACATTAGTAAGTCTGGACTTTGACCGGGTCTGATTTAAAAACCATTGCTTATCATTGTTGGTTAAAATTTATATGTAAATATTATGTAGTACTAATGGGTTAGTTGTTGTGTGATAGATGTCGGGCTCAAAACTTGTCATCACATTCAGCGACTCCGAACCAGAATCTTCAGATGATGTTCCAGTCATTAACCTATCCGATGACGAAAATAATATCTTTGGGGAAGACTCACAAATTCCGGATGAACCGACTATAGAGAACCCGGAAAGTGAACCCGAGGAGGAAAGTGAACCCGAGGAGGAAAGTGAACCCGAGGAGGAAAGTGAACCCGAGGAAGAAATACAGGAAATTACAAAAGACGAGTTCGAACTAGGAAAGAAACGAAAGGCTAATGAATTAGAAAATTCAAATCCCGAGTTTAGTAAGGATGATGTGGCACCAACTCCACTAGACACTACCACCCCTATTCCCGCTATTCCTATTCGTTCTATCCCGGCATCCAGTTCTTTAGTCCCACAGCCAAAATATAGGCAGACAGCCAGGATAAGCGTTAAGCGATTCTTTGAACCTAAACGTCCTAGAAAATAGACCAAACGATGCGCTGCCGTATTAAACCATGAGATCATATAATGTTTTGTATAATATTATTAGTGTGGTTTGTTTAATGTTCGATGTAAGATAAGCATATGTAAAATAGTGAAGTGTGAAATGCAATAATTTTCCATGGTTAAGTATTATTTAGATGGTAGTAATTGATTCTGTACTAAGCTATTAAGTATGGACATTAACGGGTAGGTACTACCCTAGATATAATTATAAAACGCTAATAAGAAGAAAAGGCTTTTATAATAATACCTGGTTCATATTATTAATAAGCTATAATGTACTGTAAATATACACTACATCTATAATATTCCATGTGAATAATTATTTTCTTTTCATTCTTATAGAAGAATATGGCGCGATTGAACCGAATGACGGAACAAGAAATCCAGGAACTCATCAATCAGCGAGTGAACGACAGAATGTTATGGGTCGAGGCTGCAAGAGGTGCTGCAGTTAACCCAAATCCTCGTGTGGGGTGCACTTACAAAACTTTTCAAGCTTGCAAGCCCTCATCATTCAGTGGAACAGAAGGACCGATCGGTTTAACCCGGTGGATAGAAAAGATGGAGACTGTGTTTAAAATCAGTGGTTGTGTTGAAAAGGACATGACCAAGTATGCATCGTGCACTTTACAAGATAGTGCACTCACGTGGTGGAAAAATTATGTGAAGGCTGTAGGAGGAGATGTAGCTTATGATACTCCGTGGGAAGAATTCAAAACAATGTTAATCAACGAATATTGTCCAAGGAACGAGGTTAGGAAGTTGGAAGATGAGTTACGAAGTCTGAAGGTTGTTGGTACTGAAATCACCAACTACAATCAGCGATTCATGGAATTAGTTTTGCTATGTCCTGAATTGGTTCCAACCGAAGAACGGAAGATTGAAATGTACAAAGATGGTTTGCCCAAAAAGGTCAAGGCAAACGTTACAGCATCGAAACCTAAGACAATTCATGAAGCTATAACCATGGCAAACGAGCTAATGGATCAGGTCATCATGGATAAGAAAGCATCCAATACTGATGTGAAGGTAGCAGGTAACAAAAGAAAGTGGAATGGAAATTATGATCGAGGTAACCAACAACAATCTTTTAAGAAACAAGAAACCATACAAGGTGCAGGTAGTGGTTTAAGCTTTGGTTACAAAGGACAAAATCCTTTATGCAACCGATGCCACAAACATCACTCTGGCTACTGTAATGTGGTATGCAACAAATGTAATCGAAAGGGTCATCTTGCTGAAGATTGTAGGGCTCTCATTACAAATACAAATGGTACCAAGACTCCTGCCACCAATGCAAATAGAACTGCTTTGGCTACCATTACTTGTTATGGGTGTGGAAAACAAGGTCACTATAAGAGCCAGTGTCCGAATCCAGAGAAGAATAATGGATCTGCACGTGGAAGAGCATTTGTTATTAATGCTAGAGAGGGGGGTGAAGACCCGGAGCTTGTTACGGGTACGTTTACCATTAATAACTTATCCGCATCTATTATATTTGATACTGGTGTCGATAGAAGTTACGTGAGTAGAGGCTTTTACGCTAAATTGAATTGTTCATCATTACCTCTAGATGCTAAGTACATGATTGAGTTAGCTAATGGTAAACTAATTAAAGCCGATAAAATTTGCCGTGATTGTAAAATAAATTTAGCCGGAGAAACATTTAAAATTGACTTAATACCCGTAGAATTAGGAAGTTTTGATGTAATAGTCGGCATGGACTGGATGTCCAAAGTAGGAGCTGAAGTTGTGTGTGCCAAGAAGGCAATTCGCATTCCTTGTAAGGATAGAATGCCGGTGATGATTTATGGAGAGAAGGGTAACTCAAAGCTAAAACTCATTAGTTATTTGAAAGCTCAAAAGTGCTTGAAGAAAGGGTGCTATGCTATCTTAGCACATGTTAATAAAGTCGAAAAGAAAGAAAAAGAGAAGTGCATCAACGATGTGCCTGTGGCAAGAGATTTTCCTGAAGTTTTTCCGGAAGAGTTGCCGGGATTACCTCCATTTAGATCTGTAGAATTTCAAATAGATTTAGTACCAGGAGCCGCACCAGTGGCTCGTGCTCCATATAGACTTGCACCGTCCGAGTTAAAAGAACTTCAGAGTCAGTTAAAAGAATTACTGGATCATGGATTCATACGACCAAGTACTTCACCGTGGGGAGCTCCGATTCTATTTGTTAAAAAGAAAGATGGATCTTTTAGGATGTGTATAGATTATCGTGAATTAAATAAGTTAACTATCAAAAATCGGTATCCACTACCGAGAATTGACGACTTATTTGATCAACTCCAGGGATCATGTGTTTATTCGAAAATCGACCTAAGATCGGGCTATCATCAACTACGTGTCAAAGAAGAGGACATTCCGAAAACTGCTTTTCGGACACGTTATGGTCATTACGAATTTTTGGTCATGCCGTTTGGATTGACGAATGCGCCAGCTGTATTCATGGACCTCATGAATCGAGTTTGTAGTCCGTATTTAGATAAGTTTGTTATCGTTTTCATTGATGACATTCTTATCTATTCCAAGAGTGGCAAGAGCATGAGCAGCATTTAAGGTTGATATTAGAGTTGTTGAGAAAAGAACAGCTATACGCTAAATTTTCTAAGTGTGCTTTCTGGTTGAAAGAAGTGCAATTTCTTGGCCACGTTGTTAGTAGCAAAGGAATTCAGGTTGATCCAGCAAAAATTGAAGCCATTGAAAAATGGGAGACTCCTAAAACACCAATGCAGATACGCCAATTTTTGGGTTTAGCCGGTTATTATAGAAGGTTTATTCAAGATTTTTCCCGAATAGCTAAGCCGTTGACAGCATTAACGCAAAAAGGGAAGAAATACGAATGGACCTCGGAGCAGGAGAACGCATTTCAATTACTGAAGAAGAAGTTAACTACGGCGCCTATTTTATCGTTACCTGAAGGGAACGATGATTTTGAAATATATTGTGACGCTTCGCGACAAGGTTTTGGTTGTGTTCTTATGCAACGAAAGAAAGTTATTGCATACGCATCCCGACAATTAAAGATTCACGAGCGGAATTATACTACGCATGATCTAGAACTGGGAGCAGTCGTGTTTGCATTGAAGATATGGAGACACTACTTGTATGGGGTTAAATGCACTGTGTTTACTGATCATAAAAGCCTTCAACATATTTTCGATCAAAAACAGCTGAACATGAGGCAACGTAGGTGGGTTGAGTTAATAAATGACTATGATTGTGAAATTCGTTATCATCCCGGGAAAGCGAACGTGGTGGCCGACGCTCTAAGCAGAAAGGAACGAGAACCAATTCGAGTACGAGCGATGAACATAAAAATTCGCATGAATCTCAACTCACAAATCAAAGAAGTTCAACGAGAAGCACTTACTAAAGAAAATATAGGAAATGAAATAATGAAGAAGTATGAGAAGCAACTCGTTATGCGGGAAGATGGAATTCGATATTTTGCAAATCGTATTTGGGTACCGAAGTTGGGTGGATTAAGGAAGTTGATATTGAACGAGGCACATAAGACAAGATATTTGATACATCCTGGAGTTGGAAAGATGTACCAAGATCTTAAGACGCATTATTGGTGGCCTAATTTGAAGACAGACGTTGCAACATATGTTGGGGAATGTTTAACTTGTTCCAAAGTCAAAGCAGAACACCAGAAGCCGTCAGGGTTACTTCAACAACCAGAAATTCCAGAATGGAAATGGGACGGTATTACCATGGATTTCATCACGAAGTTACCAAAGACTGCCTGGGGATACGACACCATTTGGGTGATTGTTGATCGTCTCACCAAGTCTGCACATTTCTTGCCTATGAAGGAAACGGATAGAATGGAGAAACTATTACGATTGTATATAAAGGAAATTGTTTCAAGGCATGGAATACCTATTTCCATTATATCTGATCGTGATAGTAGATTTACCTCAAAGTTCTGGCAATCACTACAGGAGGCCCTAGGAACTCGTTTGGATATGAGCACCGCATATCATCCGCAAACCGACGGGCAGAGTGAAAGAACAATTCAGACTCTTGAAGACCTGCTCAGTGCATGTGTGATCGATTTTGGAAACGGATGGGATAAATATTTACCATTAGCAGAATTCTCGTATAATAATAGTTATCATGCGAGCATTAAAGCTGCGCCATTCGAAGCATTGTACGGAAGGAAGTGTAGATCTCCTATCTGTTGGAATGAAGTAGGAGATCGACAATTAACTGGTCCCGAGATCATAAATGAAACTACTGAAAAGATAGTACAAATCAAGGAGAGATTGAAAACAGCCCGTAGTCGCCAAAAGAGCTACGCCGATGTCCGAAGGAAACCATTAGAGTTTCAGATCGGTGACATGGTTATGCTAAAGGTGTCACCTTGGAAAGGTGTAATACGTTTCGGTAAAAGAGGTAAACTGAACCCAAGATATGTAGGCCCGTTCAAGATCATCGAACGCATTGGACCGGTAGCTTATCGACTCGAGTTACCGCAACAACTCGCCGGAGTACATAATACCTTTCACGTCTCGAACCTTAAGAAGTGTCTTGCAAAGGAAGATCTCACCATTCCTCTTGAAGAAATCCATGTCGATGAGAAACTACAATTCATCGAAGAACCAATCGAAATCATGGACCGTGAAGTTAAACAGCTCAAGCAGAGCAACATACCGATCGTTAAGGTTCGTTGGAATGCTCGAAGAGGTCCTGAGTTTACTTGGGAACGAGAGGATCAGATGAAACAAAAGTATCCACACTTGTTTCTCGATGACGCAAAATAGGTACAATTTTAAAATTTCGGGACGAAATTTATTTAACGGGGAGGTAATGTAACGACCCGCACTTTTTCGATCGTTCTATACTTATAAGATTAATATTTACATAAATTAAACCTTACCAACATGATAAGCAATCCAAATTGTCGAGATTTATATTTCCGAAAAGAGTTTACACAACGTTTGACCGTCTAGTTTGACCGATGATATCACGAACTATATAACATATGATAATTATACGTTTGTGTATATATATGTATATATACATATTTAACATGATCTAAGAATGTTTTAATATCTCATTTTGTATTAATAACAATAAGTTATAAGTATATTTTAAAACTACTAACTTAAGTTTTCAAAACGATAACTATACGTAATGTTTTTCGACGTAAATACTTATAACCTATATTACTTATACATGCATCGTATAGATATGTATTTTATCACTTTTAAAGGGCTTACATACATAAAACAATATAAGTATATTTACAAAAGATAGCTATATTTGAATCCTCGTTCCGTTTCCTCAAAGATTTCTATACGTATACCTAGAGTATATGTACCCGTATCATACGCAGCTTCTAGATGTATTTACTATTGGTATATACCAATAAAAATCTGCTCCTTAGCAGCCTTAAATGATTAAGAAACATGTGGAACCAACCATTTGTCAAGCAGCATGAATTATTTAGCAAGAAAACAAAGTTAGGTATCTTTTTTTTCCTTTATAACCTAAAAACGTTTTTATGCATGCACACCATTTCTTCACCCCATTTTCTCATACTTACACTCCCATTTCTCTCTCAAAATACTCTTAACTTCATACTTGATCATCTCCAAGCATTTTCCCCATCATTTAGCTTCAAAAACCTTACTTAATCACCATAAGAAAACCATACAAAAACACTTCAAGAAATCCTTCCAAGAACACAAACTTACTTCCAATCTTTCATCCAATTCCATCACCCTTTTGGTTCTAGCTTTTTACTCCTCTTTTATAGCAACCTTGTCCAAGGAGCTTGAGGTAGAATCTATGTTCATAACCTTATTCGATTCATATATATATAGCTATCTTATTTTGTGGTATAAAATTTTAACAACAAGAACATAGTTTGAATGTTTTCAAACTTGTTTGCAAACTAAATAGATCCTTCTAACTTAACTTTTAAAATACTTCAAGACCTGTAATATATCATAAATATATGCTAATTTAACAAGGTATAACTTGGTTTTTCAAAGAACACCTTAAAAACTGAATTTACGACGTCGGAGTGCAACCGGGGGCTGTTTTGGGTTGGATAATTAAAAACCATCTTAAACTTTGAATTGGAGGTTTATTTTCTGGAAAAATGATTTTTACTATGAATATGATAACACATAAAAATTTCATGATTTAACTCAAAGTATAAGTATTTTTAGAAAAATAATCATTTAAGGTTGTTTACATGATGGAAAATGATCAACTCCATAAGTTTCACTAAAGTTTGACCTATGACCTGTGATTTCGAATACAAACTAAGGTATTTACAGTTCATAGTCTTAAAGAGGGACTCGATCCAAGGAAGTGGCAAGTTGAATCAACGAAAACGGAGTTGTAACGAAGAAACTATGACCAAAACGAGATCGGATATCTAAGACTAGTTTAGCTACGAAAATAATTGGAGAAAATTAAATAAATCACATCTTTTTAAAATAACATGATATTTTATATATATGTACTCATAATTTAATTTTATATGGTTCAGGATCACCCGTAAACAATACGAGAAGATTAATCATAAGATCCCATGATTGTACGCAACACGTCATTTGACAACACCGGTACTTTATGTACGCAACACGTCATTTGACAACACCGGTACCGTGGGTCAAGATTAATCTCGACCAATACATATACGATGGGGGTTTTTATTTATTTCATTGGGGGTTTATTAAACACCTAAAAATGAACCATTAAAATTGAATTACTAACATCGGACTGCTAACTACGGACTAAGAAATTATTAAAACTATTAAAAGTATAAAAAGTATATATATGTGACGATTGTTTAAAATAGAAATATATTGATAAACTATATATGGATAGGTTCGTGATATCAATCGGAGACCAAGTCGAAATTACATATCTTCAAGACAAAAGTGAGTATATAGTCCCACTTTTAAACTCTAAGTATTTCGGGATGAGAATACATGTATTTTATGTTTTACGTTATGGACACAAGTAACTGAAAAATATATTCTACGTTGAGTTGTACCACTGGCATACTTCCCTGTAGCTTGGTAACTGTTATTTACAGCGGTATTGTAAACGCGAATCCTGTTGATAGATCTATCGGGCCTGACAACCCCAACCGGACTGGACGACCAGTATTCAACGGTTGCACAGTACTTCGTTTTGTGACTACACTTGGTACGGTGTAGTAAGATTTCATAATAAAGGGAATATGCGACGTGATTAAATGTTAAGTATGGTTACCAAGTGCTCAACCACTTAGAATATTTTTATTAAAATGTTTATATATGAAATCTTGTGGTCTATATTTATATCGCTGCCGGCATTAAACCTATATCTCACCAACTTTATGTTGACGTTTTAAACATGTCTATTCTCAGGTGATAATTAGAAGCTTCCGCTGCAACATGTTGAATTTAAACAAGATCTTGAGTATGCATATTTGTGTCAAAAATAAAACTGCATATCGGAGGATTTGTAATGTAAAATATGCTAGAAATCGTATTGTTATCATCACATGTAAAGTTTGTAAGTCTAAGATTATCGCTAAACGATAATCATCTTTATTTTGTCTAAAGCTTGTATCAAAAATAAGAATTATGGTTTGTAATGTAAAATATATGCAGTTGTTCTTTTAAAAATGTCGCATATAGAGGTCAATACCTCGCAATGAAATCATACGTTATCTAACACGTTCTTATGGTTAAGGACGGGTTATGACATGTGGTATCAGAGCGGTGGTCTTAGCGAACCAGGTTTGCATTAGTGTGTCTAAACCGATAAGTCATTAGGATACATTAGTAAGTCTGGACTTTGACCGGGTCTGATTTAAAAACCATTGCTTATCATTGTTGGTTAAAATTTATATGTAAATATTATGTAGTACTAATGGGTTAGTTGTTGTGTGATAGATGTCGGGCTCAAAACTTGTCATCACATTCAGCGACTCCGAACCAGAATCTTCAGATGATGTTCCAGTCATTAACCTATCCGATGACGAAAATAATATCTTTGGGGAAGACTCACAAATTCCGGATGAACCGACTATAGAGAACCCGGAAAGTGAACCCGAGGAGGAAAGTGAACCCGAGGAGGAAAGTGAACCCGAGGAGGAAAGTGAACCCGAGGAAGAAATACAGGAAATTACAAAAGACGAGTTCGAACTAGGAAAGAAACGAAAGGCTAATGAATTAGAAAATTCAAATCCCGAGTTTAGTAAGGATGATGTGGCACCAACTCCACTAGACACTACCACCCCTATTCCCGCTATTCCTATTCGTTCTATCCCGGCATCCAGTTCTTTAGTCCCACAGCCAAAATATAGGCAGACAGCCAGGATAAGCGTTAAGCGATTCTTTGAACCTAAACGTCCTAGAAAATAGACCAAACGATGCGCTGCCGTATTAAACCATGAGATCATATAATGTTTTGTATAATATTATTAGTGTGGTTTGTTTAATGTTCGATGTAAGATAAGCATATGTAAAATAGTGAAGTGTGAAATGCAATAATTTTCCATGGTTAAGTATTATTTAGATGGTAGTAATTGATTCTGTACTAAGCTATTAAGTATGGACATTAACGGGTAGGTACTACCCTAGATATAATTATAAAACGCTAATAAGAAGAAAAGGCTTTTATAATAATACCTGGTTCATATTATTAATAAGCTATAATGTACTGTAAATATACACTACATCTATAATATTCCATGTGAATAATTATTTTCTTTTCATTCTTATAGAAGAATATGGCGCGATTGAACCGAATGACGGAACAAGAAATCCAGGAACTCATCAATCAGCGAGTGAACGACAGAATGTTATGGGTCGAGGCTGCAAGAGGTGCTGCAGTTAACCCAAATCCTCGTGTGGGGTGCACTTACAAAACTTTTCAAGCTTGCAAGCCCTCATCATTCAGTGGAACAGAAGGACCGATCGGTTTAACCCGGTGGATAGAAAAGATGGAGACTGTGTTTAAAATCAGTGGTTGTGTTGAAAAGGACATGACCAAGTATGCATCGTGCACTTTACAAGATAGTGCACTCACGTGGTGGAAAAATTATGTGAAGGCTGTAGGAGGAGATGTAGCTTATGATACTCCGTGGGAAGAATTCAAAACAATGTTAATCAACGAATATTGTCCAAGGAACGAGGTTAGGAAGTTGGAAGATGAGTTACGAAGTCTGAAGGTTGTTGGTACTGAAATCACCAACTACAATCAGCGATTCATGGAATTAGTTTTGCTATGTCCTGAATTGGTTCCAACCGAAGAACGGAAGATTGAAATGTACAAAGATGGTTTGCCCAAAAAGGTCAAGGCAAACGTTACAGCATCGAAACCTAAGACAATTCATGAAGCTATAACCATGGCAAACGAGCTAATGGATCAGGTCATCATGGATAAGAAAGCATCCAATACTGATGTGAAGGTAGCAGGTAACAAAAGAAAGTGGAATGGAAATTATGATCGAGGTAACCAACAACAATCTTTTAAGAAACAAGAAACCATACAAGGTGCAGGTAGTGGTTTAAGCTTTGGTTACAAAGGACAAAATCCTTTATGCAACCGATGCCACAAACATCACTCTGGCTACTGTAATGTGGTATGCAACAAATGTAATCGAAAGGGTCATCTTGCTGAAGATTGTAGGGCTCTCGTTACAAATACAAATGGTACCAAGACTCCTGCCACCAATGCAAATAGAACTGCTTTGGCTACCATTACTTGTTATGGGTGTGGAAAACAAGGTCACTATAAGAGCCAGTGTCCGAATCCAGAGGAGAATAATGGATCTGCACGTGGAAGAGCATTTGTTATTAATGCTAGAGAGGGGGGTGAAGACCCGGAGCTTGTTACGGGTACGTTTACCATTAATAACTTATCCGCATCTATTATATTTGATACTGGTGTCGATAGAAGTTACGTGAGTAGAGGCTTTTACGCTAAATTGAATTGTTCATCATTACCTCTAGATGCTAAGTACATGATTGAGTTAGCTAATGGTAAACTAATTAAAGCCGATAAAATTTGCCGTGATTGTAAAATAAATTTAGCCGGAGAAACATTTAAAATTGACTTAATACCCGTAGAATTAGGAAGTTTTGATGTAATAGTCGGCATGGACTGGATGTCCAAAGTAGGAGCTGAAGTTGTGTGTGCCAAGAAGGCAATTCGCATTCCTTGTAAGGATAGAATGCCGGTGATGATTTATGGAGAGAAGGGTAACTCAAAGCTAAAACTCATTAGTTATTTGAAAGCTCAAAAGTGCTTGAAGAAAGGGTGCTATGCTATCTTAGCACATGTTAATAAAGTCGAAAAGAAAGAAAAAGAGAAGTGCATCAACGACGTGCCTGTGGCAAGAGATTTTCCTGAAGTTTTTCCGGAAGAGTTGCCGGGATTACCTCCATTTAGATCTGTAGAATTTCAAATAGATTTAGTACTAGGAGCCGCACCAGTGGCTCGTGCTCCATATAGACTTGCACCGTCCGAGTTAAAAGAACTTCAGAGTCAGTTAAAAGAATTACTGGATCATGGATTCATACGACCAAGTACTTCACCGTGGGGAGCTCCGATTCTATTTGTTAAAAAGAAAGATGGATCTTTTAGGATGTGTATAGATTATCGTGAATTAAATAAGTTAACTATCAAAAATCGGTATCCACTACCGAGAATTGACGACTTATTTGATCAACTCCAGGGATCATGTGTTTATTCGAAAATCGACCTAAGATCGGGCTATCATCAACTACGTGTCAAAGAAGAGGACATTCCGAAAACTGCTTTTCGGACACGTTATGGTCATTACGAATTTTTGGTCATGCCGTTTGGATTGACGAATGCGCCAGCTGTATTCATGGACCTCATGAATCGAGTTTGTAGTCCGTATTTAGATAAGTTTGTTATCGTTTTCATTGATGACATTCTTATCTATTCCAAGAGTGAGCAAGAGCATGAGCAGCATTTAAGGTTGATATTAGAGTTGTTGAGAAAAGAACAGCTATACGCTAAATTTTCTAAGTGTGCTTTCTGGTTGAAAGAAGTGCAATTTCTTGGCCACGTTGTTAGTAGCAAAGGAATTCAGGTTGATCCAGCAAAAATTGAAGCCATTGAAAAATGGGAGACTCCTAAAACACCAATGCAGATACGCCAATTTTTGGGTTTAGCCGGTTATTATAGAAGGTTTATTCAAGATTTTTCCCGAATAGCTAAGCCGTTGACAGCATTAACGCAAAAAGGGAAGAAATACGAATGGACCTCGGAGCAGGAGAACGCATTTCAATTACTGAAGAAGAAGTTAACTACGGCGCCTATTTTATCGTTACCTGAAGGGAACGATGATTTTGAAATATATTGTGACGCTTCGCGACAAGGTTTTGGTTGTGTTCTTATGCAACGAAAGAAAGTTATTGCATACGCATCCCGACAATTAAAGATTCACGAGCGGAATTATACTACGCATGATCTAGAACTGGGAGCAGTCGTGTTTGCATTGAAGATATGGAGACACTACTTGTATGGGGTTAAATGCACTGTGTTTACTGATCATAAAAGCCTTCAACATATTTTCGATCAAAAACAGCTGAACATGAGGCAACGTAGGTGGGTTGAGTTAATAAATGACTATGATTGTGAAATTCGTTATCATCCCGGGAAAGCGAACGTGGTGGCCGACGCTCTAAGCAGAAAGGAACGAGAACCAATTCGAGTACGAGCGATGAACATAAAAATTCGCATGAATCTCAACTCACAAATCAAAGAAGTTCAACGAGAAGCACTTACTAAAGAAAATATAGGAAATGAAATAATGAAGAAGTATGAGAAGCAACTCGTTATGCGGGAAGATGGAATTCGATATTTTGCAAATCGTATTTGGGTACCGAAGTTGGGTGGATTAAGGAAGTTGATATTGAACGAGGCACATAAGACAAGATATTCGATACATCCTGGAGTTGGAAAGATGTACCAAGATCTTAAGACGCATTATTGGTGGCCTAATTTGAAGACAGACGTTGCAACATATGTTGGGGAATGTTTAACTTGTTCCAAAGTCAAAGCAGAACACCAGAAGCCGTCAGGGTTACTTCAACAACCAGAAATTCCAGAATGGAAATGGGACGGTATTACCATGGATTTCATCACGAAGTTACCAAAGACTGCCTGGGGATACGACACCATTTGGGTGATTGTTGATCGTCTCACCAAGTCTGCACATTTCTTGCCTATGAAGGAAATGGATAGAATGGAGAAACTATTACGATTGTATATAAAGGAAATTGTTTCAAGGCATGGAATACCTATTTCCATTATATCTGATCGTGATAGTAGATTTACCTCAAAGTTCTGGCAATCACTACAGGAGGCCCTAGGAACTCGTTTGGATATGAGCACCGCATATCATCCGCAAACCGACGGGCAGAGTGAAAGAACAATTCAGACTCTTGAAGACCTGTTCAGTGCATGTGTGATCGATTTTGGAAACGGATGGGATAAATATTTACCATTAGCAGAATTCTCGTATAATAATAGTTATCATGCGAGCATTAAAGCTGCGCCATTCGAAGCATTGTACGGAAGGAAGTGTAGATCTCCTATCTGTTGGAATGAAGTAGGAGATCGACAATTAACTGGTCCCGAGATCATAAATGAAACTACTGAAAAGATAGTACAAATCAAGGAGAGATTGAAAACAGCCCGTAGTCGCCAAAAGAGCTACGCCGATGTCCGAAGGAAACCATTAGAGTTTCAGATCGGTGACATGGTTATGCTAAAGGTGTCACCTTGGAAAGGTGTAATACGTTTCGGTAAAAGAGGTAAACTGAACCCAAGATATGTAGGCCCGTTCAAGATCATCGAACGCATTGGACCGGTAGCTTATCGACTCGAGTTACCGCAACAACTCGCCGGAGTACATAATACCTTTCACGTCTCGAACCTTAAGAAGTGTCTTGCAAAGGAAGATCTCACCATTCCTCTTGAAGAAATCCATGTCGATGAGAAACTACAATTCATCGAAGAACCAATCGAAATCATGGACCGTGAAGTTAAACAGCTCAAGCAGAGCAACATACCGATCGTTAAGGTTCGTTGGAATGCTCGAAGAGGTCCTGAGTTTACTTGGGAACGAGAGGATCAGATGAAACAAAAGTATCCACACTTGTTTCTCGATGACGCAAAATAGGTACAATTTTAAAATTTCGGGACGAAATTTATTTAACGGGGAGGTAATGTAACGACCCGCACTTTTTCGATCGTTCTATACTTATAAGATTAATATTTACATAAATTAAACCTTACCAACATGATAAGCAATCCAAATTGTCGAGATTTATATTTCCGAAAAGAGTTTACACAACGTTTGACCGTCTAGTTTGACCGATGATATCACGAACTATATAACATATGATAATTATACGTTTGTGTATATATATGTATATATACATATTTAACATGATCTAAGAATGTTTTAATATCTCATTTTGTATTAATAACAATAAGTTATAAGTATATTTTAAAACTACTAACTTAAGTTTTCAAAACGATAACTATACGTAATGTTTTTCGACGTAAATACTTATAACCTATATTACTTATACATGCATCGTATAGATATGTATTTTATCACTTTTAAAGGGCTTACATACATAAAACAATATAAGTATATTTACAAAAGATAGCTATATTTGAATCCTCGTTCCGTTTCCTCAAAGATTTCTATACGTATACCTAGAGTATATGTACCCGTATCATACACAGCTTCTAGATGTATTTACTATTGGTATATACCAATAAAAATCTGCTCCTTAGTAGCCTTAAATGATTAAGAAACATGTGGAACCAACCATTTGTCAAGCAGCATGAATTATTTAGCAAGAAAACAAAGTTAGGTATCTTTTTTTTCCTTTATAACCTAAAAACGTTTTTATGCATGCACACCATTTCTTCACCCCATTTTCTCATACTTACACTCCCATTTCTCTCTCAAAATACTCTTAACTTCATACTTGATCATCTCCAAGCATTTTCCCCATCATTTAGCTTCAAAAACCTTACTTAATCACCATAAGAAAACCATACAAAAACACTTCAAGAAATCCTTCCAAGAACACAAACTTACTTCCAATCTTTCATCCAATTCCATCACCCTTTTGGTTCTAGCTTTTTACTCCTCTTTTATAGCAACCTTGTCCAAGGAGCTTGAGGTAGAATCTATGTTCATAACCTTATTCGATTCATATATATATAGCTATCTTATTTTGTGGTATAAAATTTTAACAACAAGAACATAGTTTGAATGTTTTCAAACTTGTTTGCAAACTAAATAGATTCTTCTAACTTAACTTTTAAAATACTTCAAGACCTGTAATATATCATAAATATATGCTAATTTAACAAGGTATAACTTGGTTTTTCAAAGAACACCTTAAAAACTGAATTTACGACGTCGGAGTGCAACCGGGGGCTGTTTTGGGTTGGATAATTAAAAACCATCTTAAACTTTGAATTGGAGGTTTATTTTCTGGAAAAATGATTTTTACTATGAATATGATAACACATAAAAATTTCATGATTTAACTCAAAGTATAAGTATTTTTAGAAAAATAATCATTTAAGGTTGTTTACATGATGGAAAATGATCAACTCCATAAGTTTCACTAAAGTTTGACCTATGACCTGTGATTTCGAATACAAACTAAGGTATTTACAGTTCATAGTCTTAAAGAGGGACTCAATCCAAGGAAGTGGCAAGTTGAATCAACGAAAACGGAGTTGTAACGAAGAAACTATGACCAAAACGAGATCGGATATCTAAGACTAGTTTAGCTACGAAAATAATTGGAGAAAATTAAATAAATCACATCTTTTTAAAATAACATGATATTTTATATATATGTACTCATAATTTAATTTTATATGGTTCAGGATCACCCGTAAACAATACGAGAAGATTAATCATAAGATCCCATGATTGTACGCAACACGTCATTTGACAACACCGGTACTTTATGTACGCAACACGTCATTTGACAACACCGGTACCGTGGGTCAAGATTAATCTCGACCAATACATATACGATGGGGGTTTTTATTTATTTCATTGGGGGTTTATTAAACACCTAAAAATGAACCATTAAAATTGAATTACTAACATCGGACTGCTAACTACGGACTAAGAAATTATTAAAACTATTAAAAGTATAAAAAGTATATATATGTGACGATTGTTTAAAATAGAAATATATTGATAAACTATATATGGATAGGTTCGTGATATCAATCGGAGACCAAGTCGAAATTACATATCTTCAAGATAAAAGTGAGTATATAGTCCCACTTTTAAACTCTAAGTATTTCGGGATGAGAATACATGTATTTTATGTTTTACGTTATGGACACAAGTAACTGAAAAATATATTCTACGTTGAGTTGTACCACTGGCATACTTCCCTGTAGCTTGGTAACTGTTATTTACAGCGGTATTGTAAACGCGAATCCTGTTGATAGATCTATCGGGCCTGACAACCCCAACCGGACTGGACGACCAGTATTCAACGGTTGCACAGTACTTCGTTTTGTGACTACACTTGGTACGGTGTAGTAAGATTTCATAATAAAGGGAATATGCGACGTGATTAAATGTTAAGTATGGTTACCAAGTGCTCAACCACTTAGAATATTTTTATTAAAATGTTTATATATGAAATCTTGTGGTCTATATTTATATCGCTGCCGGCATTAAACCTATATCTCACCAACTTTATGTTGACGTTTTAAACATGTCTATTCTCAGGTGATAATTAGAAGCTTCCGCTGCAACATGTTGAATTTAAACAAGATCTTGAGTATGCATATTTGTGTCAAAAATAAAACTGCATATCGGAGGATTTGTAATGTAAAATATGCTAGAAATCGTATTGTTATCATCACATGTAAAGTTTGTAAGTCTAAGATTATCGCTAAACGATAATCATCTTTATTTTGTCTAAAGCTTGTATCAAAATAAGAATTATGGTTTGTAATGTAAAATATATGCAGTTGTTCTTTTAAAAATGTCGCATATAGAGGTCAATACCTCGCAATGAAATCATACGTTATCTAACACGTTCTTATGGTTAAGGACGGGTTATGACATACTTTGACTTCAAAACTGTGATAGAACATCACTTTTAATCGTAACACACAAGATGTATATGAAAAATCATTCGGGATTTAGGACGATTTCATCATTTGGATATTGACTATGACAATCTGCAATTAAATCCCTTCGAAATTCTAGAAGACACATCAAATAATAAACAATCGAGATGATGATCCAACCACACGTTACCCGAAGTTTTGTACCTGAAAAACTCTCGAAACCAAAGTCATAATCTAACATGTACCTGCGTCGAATTCTTCTAGCAAAAACAACATTTCGATTCCTTTTCAAAGTAGCCAATTTTGTCACAACTCCAGCAAGTCAACTTCGATTTTGCAGTCGGACCAGTCTTATTATAACCCTGTTAGATACGTTGCCTTTTCGTCATTATTACTGGGGAACCTTTCATATTCCACCATATTACCACCAGCGTTTAATCATCTAAAACACGATTCTTCTGAACCCATCTCGAATTGATAACCAGTGATTTAGATATTATAGCATTAAATGCAGAGGAAACATAAATAAAAAAAAATGGTAGATGATCTGAACGGCCAAATGTTTGATGAAAGAAGATAGTGAGTTGGTAAAGCTCAGAAAAAGAAAGGATTTGGTACTGAAAAATGGATTGAGCAAAGTATGAAGGAAGCTGTGGATAAATCACAAGGACTGAATCTACCTTCAAAGGATCCAAATGATTCAGTGTCTGCTGGAATAGTTAGCAAACACATTACCCCTTAGTCTAAACCTTCACAGACAGATATTCTTCATCATCATCTTACCTTAAATATCATAAGGTATCTTCGTATCTTCCATTATACATATTCTCCATATTTCTGGAAATATTATCACAACTATTCTTATATGAGATCATTTATCTCCCTGTAATATCTACAACATAAAAGAAACTGTGTTAGCTGCTAAATTCTGAAAAAATTCAAATATGAATGTTTTTGAAGTAGTGTTGGGAACTGATGCATGGGTTAGTATAATATAATGACACTTGATCAACGTCATTATATTACGGTAATTCATGCTAAGTTTCTAATGGACGTGATGATTCACAGAATATACCGTCATCATGTACCATTTACAAGACTCTTACATTCTACTTAATCTCTAAACATATCAAGGAACTATTTCTTGATGATTCGGTCTTTTTCAGGGTATTCTGGTAATTTAACAAATCAGGATTTACCATTGCCCTTTCCTTCTTAGAACAATTACTATATTCCTTCTGAAATCCATACATACGAATTCTGGACCATTACGAGAGCTATTTAATCGCAAGAAGAAGAAACGAAAGGACAAAGCTCCAAAATAGAAATTCGGGGTATAAACCGCAGCAAATAGAAGAGAGCATTAACTATGGATGACGATGACTATAGAAGACAGAAGCAGGGACATCGAAATATAAGGGAAAGTGTAAAATCTAACAACAACCCAGAAATTACAACCCGTATATATCGATGCATATAGCAATGTAAAGACATGGGAGAACTAGAAACACTATAAACCCAAGAGTATAGTGTAATGACCCGCACTTTTTCGACCGTTCTATACTTATAAGATTAATATTTACATAAATTAAACCTTACCAACATGATAAGCAATCCAAATTGTTGAGACTTATGTTTTTGAAATGAGTTTTACACAACGTTTGACCGTCTAGTTTGACCGATGATATCACGAACTATATAACATATGATAATTATACGTTTGTGTATATATATGTATATATACATATTTAACATGATCTAAGGATGTTTTAATATCTCATTTTGTATTAATAACAATAAGTTATAAGTATATTTTGAAACTACTAACTTAAGTTTTCAAAACGATAACCATACGTAACGTTATTTGACATAAATACTTATAACATATAATGTTTATACATATATCGTATATGTAATGTATTTAATCACTTTTAAAGACTTAAATACATAAAACAATATAAGTATATTCACAAAAGATAGCTATATTTGAATTCTCATTCCACTTTTCACAAGATTTTCTATACGTATATCTAGAGTATATGTACTCGTATCATACCTAACCTCTATACGTATTTACTATTGGTATATACACATCAAATCACCACCAACCAGCCCTTGTTCAATGCCTTATGTATAAGGTAACTACTTTTGTTATCTAGTATGACAATTTCACATGATTAAAAGATTTTTTCACAAAATTACAAACTTATACACCTTTTACACCACCATTTATACTCCATTCCATTTTCATTTTACTACACATTTCTTTAACCAAAAACACACTCTTAAGAAACTCCATAACCATTCAGCTAGTATCCATGAAGATCTAGCCATAAAAATATCACTTAAACACCATAAGAAAAACCTTACAAAAACACTTCAAGAATCCTTTCAAGAACACAAGTTTACTTCCAATCTTTCATCCAACTCCATCACTCTTTTGGTTCTAGATTTTTTACTTCTCTTTTACAGCAATCTTGTCCAAGTAACTTGAGGTAGTAACTTTGTTCATAACCTTATTCGATTCATATATATATAGCTATCTTATTTTGTGGTATAAAATTTTAACAACAAGAACATAGTTTGAATGTTTTCAAACTTGTTTGCAAACTAAATAGATCCTTCTAACTTAACTTTTAAAATACTTCAAGACCTGTATATAACATAAATATATGCTAATTTAACAAGGTATAACTTGGTTTTTCAAAGAACACCTTAAAAACTGTTTTTACGACGTCGGAGTGCAACCGGGGGCTGTTTGGGGTTGGATAATTAAAAACCATCTTGAACTTTGAATTGGAGGTTTATATTCTGGAAAAATGATATTTCTTATGAATATGTTAACACATAAAAATTTCATGATTTAATTCAAAGTATAAGTGTTTTTAGAAAAATGGTCATTAAATGATTTTTGTAACAAAAATGATTAACTTCATAAGTTTCACCAAAGTTTGACCTTTGACCTGTGATTTCGAATACAAACTAAGGTATTTACAGTTCATATTCTTAAAGAGGGACTCGATCCAAGGAAGTGGCAAGTTGAACCAATGAAAACGGAGTTGTAACGAAGAAACTATGACCAAAACAAAATCGGATATCCAAGACTTGTTTAGTCACGAAAATAATTGGAGAAAAATTAAATAAATCACATCTTTTTAAAATAACATGATATTTTATATATATGTACTCATAATTTAATTTTATATGGTTCAGGATCACCCGTAAACAATACGAGAAGATTAATCATAAGATCCCATGATTGTACGCAACACGTCATTTGACAACACCGGTACTTTATGTACGCAACACGTCATTTGACAACACCGGTACCGTGGGTCAAGATTAATCTCGACCAATACATATTCGATGGGGGTTTTATTTATTTCATTGGGGGTTTATTAAACACCTAAAAATGAACCATTAAAATTGAATTACTAACATCGAGCTGCTAACTACGGACTAAGGAATTATTAAAAGTATTAAAAGTATAACAAGTATATATATGTGACGATTTTTTAAAAAGAAAAGGTATTGATATATTATATATGGATAGGTTCGTGATATCAATCGGAGACCAAGTCGAAATTACATATCTTCAAGACAAAAGTGAGTATATAGTCCCACTTTTAAACTCTAAGTATTTCGGGATGAGAATACATGTATTTTATGTTTTACGTTATGGACACAAGTAACTGAAAAATATATTCTACGTTGAGTTGTACCACTGGCATACTTCCCTGTAGCTTGGTAGCTATTATTTACAGTGGTATTGTAAACGCGAATCCTGTTGATAGATCTATCGGGCCCGACAACCCCAACCGGACTGGACGACCAGTATTCAACGGTTGCACAGTACTTCGTTTCGTAACTACACTTGGTACGGTGTAGTAAGATTTCATAATAAAGGGAATATGCGACGTGATTAAATGTTAAGTATGGTTACCAAGTGCTCAACCACTTAGAATATTTTTATTAAAATGTTTATATATGAAATCTTGTGGTCTATATATATATTGCTGCCGGCATTAAACCTATATCTCACCAACTTTATGCTGACGTTTTAAGCATGTTCATTCTCAGGTGATAATTAGAAGCTTCCGCTGCAACATGTTGAATTTAAACAAGATCTTGAGTATGCATATTTGTGTCAAAAATAAAACTGCATATCGGAGGATTTGTAATGTAAAATATGCTAGAAATCGTATTGTTATCATCACATGTAAAGTTTGTAAGTCTAAGATTATCGCTAAACGATAATCATCTTTATATTGTCTAAAGCTTGTATTATCATAAGAGTTATGGTTTGTAATATAAAATAAATGCAGTTGTTCTTTTAAAAATGTCGCATATAGAGGTCAATACCTCGCAATGAAATCATACGTTATCTAACACGTTCTTATGGTTAAGGACGGGTTATGACATGTGGTATCAGAGCGGTGGTCTTAGCGAACCAGGCTTGCATTAGTGTCTAACTGATAAGTCGTTAGGATACATTAGTAAGTCTGGACTTTGACCGGGTCTGATTTAAAAACCATTGCTTATCATTGTTGGTTAAAATTTATATGTAAATATTATGTAGTACTAATGGGTTAGTTGTTGTGTGATAGATGTCGGGCTCAAAACTTGTTATCACATTCAGCGACTCCGAACCAGAATCTTCAGATGGTGTTCCAGTCATTAACCTATCCGATGACGAAAATAATATCTTTGGGGAAGACTCACAAATTCCGGATGAACCGACTATAGAGAACCCGGAAAGTGAACCCGAGGAGGAAAGTGAACCCGAGGAGGAAAGTGAACCCGAGGAGGAAAGTGAACCCGAGGAAGAAATACAGGAAATTACAAAAGACAAGTTCGAACTAGGAAAGAAACGAAAGGCTAATGAATTAGAAAATTCAAATCCCGAGTTTAGTAAGGATGATGTGGCACCAACTCCACTAGACACTACCACCCCTATTCCCGCTATTCCTATTCGTTCTATCCCGGCATCCAGTTCTTCAGCCCCACAGCCAAAATATAGGCAGACAGCTAGGATAAGCGTTAGGCCATTCCTTGAACCTAAACGTCCTAGAAAATAGACCAAACGATGCGCTGCCGTATTATACCATGGGATCATATGATGTTTTGTATAATATTATTAGTGTGGTTTGCTTAATGTTCGATGTAAGATAAGCATATGTAAAATAGTGAAGTATGAAATGCAATAATTTTCCATGGTTAAGTATTATTTAGATTGTAGTAATTGGTTCTGTACTAAGCTATTAAGTATGAACATTAACGGGTAGGTACTACCCTAGATATAATTATAAAATGCTAATAAGAAGAAAAGGCTTTTATAATAATACCTGGTTCATATTGTTAACAAGCTATAATGTACTATAAATACACACTACATCTATAATATTCCATGTGAATAATTATTTTCTTTCATTAGGAAATGGCGCGATTGAATCGAATGACGGAACAAGAAGTCGAGGAATTCATCAACCAGCGAGTGAACGACAGAATGTTATGGGTCGAAGCTGCAAGAGCTGCTGCAGTTAACCCAAATCCTCGTGTAGGATGTACCTACAAGACTTTTCAAGCTTGCAAGCCCTCATCATTCAGTGGAACGGAAGGACCGATCGGTTTAACCCGGTGGATAGAAAAGATGGAGACTGTGTTTAAAATCAATGGTTGTGTTGAAAAGGACATGACCAAGTATGCATCGTGCACTTTACAAGATAGTGCACTCACGTGGTGGAAAAATTTTGTGAAGGCTGTAGGAGGAGATGTAGCTTATGATACTCCATGGGAAGAATTCAAAACAATGTTAATCAACGAATATTGTCCAAGGAACGAGGTTAGGAAGTTGGAAGATGAATTACGAAGTCTGAAGGTTATTGGTACTGAAATCACCAACTACAATCAGCGATTCATGGAATTAGTTTTGCTATGTCCTGAATTGGTCCCAACCGAAGAACGGAAGATTGAAATGTACAAAGATGGTTTGCCCAAAAAGGTCAAGGCAAATGTTACAGCATCGAAACCTAAGACAATTCATGAAGCTATAACCATGGCAAACGAGCTAATGGATCAGGTACTCATGGATAAGAAAGTATCCAATACTGATGTGAAGGTATCAGGTAACAAAAGAAAGTGGAATGGAAATTATGATCGAGGTAACCAACAACAATCTTTTAAGAAACAAGAAATCACGCAAGGTGCGGGTAGTGGTTTAAGCTTTGGTTACAAAGGACAAAATCCTTTATGTAACCGATGCCACAAACATCACTCTGGCTACTGTAATGTGGTATGCAACAAATGTAATCGAAAGGGTCATCTTGCTGAAGATTGTAGGGCCCTCGTTACAAATACAAATGGTACCAAGACTCCTGCCACCAATGCAAATAGAACTGCTTTGGCTACCATTACTTGTTATGGGTGTGGAAAGCAAGGTCACTATAAGAGCCAGTGTCCGAATCCAGAGAAGAATAATGGATCTGCACGTGGAAGAGCATTTGTTATTAATGCTAGAGAGGCGTGTGAAGACCCGGAGCTTGTTACGGGTACGTTTACCATTAATAACTTATCCGCATCTATTATATTTGATACTGGTGCCGATAGAAGTTACGTGAGTAGAGGTTTTTACGCTAAATTGAATTGTTCATCATTACCTCTAGATGCTAAGAACATGATTGAGTTAGCTAATGGTAAACTAATTAAAGCCGATAAAATTTGCCGTGATTGTAAAATAAATTTAGCCGGAGAAACATTTAAAATTGACTTAATACCCGTAGAATTAGGAAGTTTTGATGTAATAGTCGGCATGGACTGGATGTCCAAAGTAGGAGCTGAAGTTGTGTGTGCCAAGAAGGCAATTCGCATTCCTTGTAAGGATAAAATGCCGGTGATGATTTATGGAGAGAAGGGTAACTCAAAGCTAAAACTCATTAGCTGTTTGAAAGCCAAGAAGTGTTTAGAAAAGGGATGTTATGCTATTCTAGCACATGTTAATAAAGTCGAAAAGAAAGAAAAAGAGAAGTGCATCAACGACGTGCCTGTGGCAAGAGATTTTCCTGAAGTTTTTCCGGAAGAGTTGCCGGGACTACCTCCATTTAGATCTGTAGAATTTCAAATAGATTTAGTACCAGGAGCTGCACCAGTTGCCCGTGCTCCATATAGACTTGCACCGTCCGAGTTAAAAGAACTTCAGAGTCAGTTAAAAGAATTACTGGATCGTGGATTCATACGACCAAGTACTTCACCGTGGGGAGCTCCGATTCTATTTGTTAAAAAGAAAGATGGATCTTTTAGGATGTGTATAGATTATCGTGAATTAAATAAGTTAACTATCAAAAATCGGTATCCACTACCGAGAATTGACGACTTATTTGATCAACTCCAAGGATCATGTGTGTACTCGAAAATTGACCTAAGATCGGGCTATCATCAATTACGCGTCAAAGAAGAAGATATACCGAAAACTGCTTTTCGGACACGTTATGGTCATTACGAATTTTTGATCATGCCGTTTGGGTTGACAAATGCGCCAGCTGTATTCATGGACCTCATGAATCGAGTTTGTAGTCCATATTTAGATAAGTTTGTTATTGTTTTCATTGATGACATTCTTATCTATTCCAAGAGTGAGCAAGAGCATGAGCAGCATTTAAGGTTGATATTAGAGTTGTTGAGAAAAGAACAGCTATACGCTAAATTTTCTAAGTGTGCTTTCTGGTTGAAAGAAGTGCAATTTCTTGGTCACGTTGTTAGTAGCAAAGGAATTCAGGTTGATCCAGCTAAAATTGAGGCCATTGAAAAATGGGAGACTCCTAAAACACCAATGCAGATACGCCAATTTTTGGGTTTAGCCGGTTATTATAGAAGGTTTATTCAAGATTTTTCCCGAATAGCTAAGCCGTTGACAGCATTAACGCAAAAAGGGAAGAAATACGAATGGACCTCGGAGCAGGAGAACGCATTTCAATTACTGAAGAAGAAGTTAACTACGGCGCCTATTTTATCGTTACCTGAAGGGAACGATGATTTTGAAATATATTGTGACGCTTCGCGACAAGGTTTTGGTTGTGTTCTTATGCAACGAAAGAAAGTTATTGCATACGCATCTCGACAATTGAAGATTCACGAACGGAATTATACGACGCATGATCTAGAACTGGGAGCAGTCGTGTTTGCGTTAAAGATATGGAGACACTACTTATATGGGGTTAGATGCACTGTGTTTACTGATCATAAAAGTCTTCAACATATTTTCGATCAGAAACAGCTGAACATGAGGCAACGTAGGTGGGTCGAGCTGATAAACGACTACGATTGTGAGATTCGCTATCATCCCGGGAAAGCGAATGTAGTGGCTGACGCATTAAGCAGAAAGGAACGAGAACCAATTCGAGTACGAGCGATGAACATAAAAATTCGCATGAATCTCAACTCACAAATCAAAGAAGTTCAACGAGAAGCACTTACTAAAGAAAACATAAGAAATGAAATAATGAAGAAGTATGAGAAGCAACTCGTTATACGGGAAGATGGAATTTGATATTTTGCAAATCGTATTTGGGTACCGAAGTTGGGTGGATTAAGGAAGTTGATATTGAACGAGGCACATAAGACAAGATACTCGATACATCCTGGAGTTGGAAAGATGTACCAAGATCTTAAGACACGTTATTGGTGGCCTAATTTAAAGACAGATGTTGCAACATATGTTGGGGAATGTTTAACTTGTTCCAAAGTCAAAGCTGAACACCAAAAGCCGTCAGGGTTACTTCAACAACCAGAAATCCCAGAATGGAAATGGGATGGTATTACCATGGATTTCATCACGAAGTTACCAAAGACTGCCTGGGGATACGACACCATTTGGGTGATTGTTGATCGTCTCACCAAGTCTGCACATTTCTTGCCTATAAAGGAAACGGATAGAATGGAGAAACTATTACGATTGTATATAAAGGAAATTGTTTCAAGGCATGGAATACCTATTTCCATTATATCCGATCGTGATAGTAGATTTACCTCAAAGTTCTGGCAATCACTACAGGAGGCCCTAGGAACTCGTTTGGATATGAGCACCGCATATCATCCGCAAACTGACGGGCAGAGTGAAAGAACAATTCAGACTCTTGAAGACATGCTCAGGGCATGTGTGATCGATTTTGGAAACGGATGGGATAAGTATTTACCGTTAGCAGAATTCTCGTATAATAATAGTTATCATGCGAGCATTAAAGCTGCGCCATTTGAAGCACTGTATGGGAGGAAGTGTAGATCTCCTATATGTTGGAATGAAGTAGGAGATTGACAATTAACTGGTCCCGAGATCATACATGAAACTACTGAAAAGATAGTACAAATTAAGGAGAGATTGAAAACAGCCCGTAGTCGCCAAAAGAGCTACGCTGATGTTCGAAGGAAACCATTAGAGTTTCAGATCGGTGACATGGTTATGTTAAAGGTATCACCATGGAAAGGTGTAATATGTTTTGGCAAAAGGGGTAAACTGAACCCAAGGTACGTAGGCCCGTTCAAGATCATCGAACGCATTGGACCGGTAGCTTATCGACTCGAGTTACCGCAACAACTCACCGGAGTACATAATACCTTTCACGTCTCAAACCTTAAGAAGTGTCTTGCAAAGGAAGATTTCACCATTCCTCTTGAAGAAATCCATGTCGACGAGAAACTACAATTCGTCGAAGAACCAATCGAAATCATGGACCGTGAAGTTAAACAGCTCAAGCAGAGCAACATACCGATTGTTAAGGTTCGTTGGAATGCTCGAAGGGGTCCCGAGTTTACTTGGGAACGAGAGGATCAGATGAAACAAAAGTATCCACACTTGTTTCTCGATGACGCAAAATAGGTACAATTTTAAAATTTCGGGATGAAATTTATTTAACGGGTAGGTACTGTAATGACCCGCACTTTTTCGATCATTCTATACTTATAAGATTAATATTTACATAAATTAAACCTTACCAACATGATAAGCAATCCAAATTGTTGAGACTTATGTTTTTGAAATGAGTTTTACACAACGTTTGACCGTCTAGTTTGACCGATGATATCACGAACTATATAACATATGATAATTATACGTTTGTGTATATATATGTATATATACATATTTAACATGATCTAAGGATGTTTTAATATCTCATTTTGTATTAATAACAATAAGTTATAAGTATATTTTGAAGCTACTAACTTAAGTTTTCAAAACGATAACCATACGTAACGTTATTTGACATAAATACTTATAACATATAATGTTTATACATATATCGTATATGTAATGTATTTAATCACTTTTAAAGACTTAAATACATAAAACAATATAAGTATATTCACAAAAGATAGCTATATTTGAATTCTCATTCCATTTTTCACAAGATTTTCTATACGTATATCTAGAGTATATGTACTCGTATCATACCTAACCTCTATACGTATTTACTATTGGTATATACACATCAAATCACCACCAACCAGCCCTTGTTCAATGCCTTATGTATAAGGTAACTACTTTTGTTATCTAGTATGACAATTTCACATGATTAAAAGATTTTTTCACAAAATTACAAACTTATACACCTTTTACACCACCATTTATACTCCATTCCATTTTCATTTTACTACACATTTCTTTAACCAAAAACACACTCTTAAGAAACTCCATAACCATTCAGCTAGTATCCATGAAGATCTAGCCATAAAAACATCACTTAAACACCATAAGAAAAACCTTACAAAAACACTTCAAGAATCCTTTCAAGAACACAAGTTTACATCCAATCTTTCATCCAACTCCATCACTCTTTTGGTTCTAGATTTTTTACTTCTCTTTTACAGCAATCTTGTCCAAGTAACTTGAGGTAGTAACTTTGTTCATAACCTTATTCGATTCATATATATATAGCTATCTTATTTTGTGGTATAAAATTTTAACAACAAGAACATAGTTTGAATGTTTTCAAACTTGTTTGCAAACTAAATAGATCCTTCTAACTTAACTTTTAAAATACTTCAAGACCTGTAATATAACATAAATATATGCTAATTTAACAAGGTATAACTTGGTTTTTCAAAGAACACCTTAAAAACTGTTTTTACGACGTCGGAGTGCAACCGGGGGCTGTTTGGGGTTGGATAATTAAAAACCATCTTGAACTTTGAATTGGAGGTTTATATTCTGGAAAAATGATATTTCTTATGAATATGTTAACACATAAAAATTTCATGATTTAATTCAAAGTATAAGTGTTTTTAGAAAAATGGTCATTAAATGATATTTTTGTAACAAAAATGATTAACTTCATAAGATTCACCAAAGTTTGACCTTTGACCTGTGATTTCGAATACAAACTAAGGTATTTACAGTTCATATTCTTAAAGAGGGACTCGATCCAAGGAAGTGGCAAGTTGAACCAACGAAAACGGAGTTGTAACGAAGAAACTATGACCAAAACAAAATCGGATATCCAAGACTTGTTTAGTCACGAAAATAATTGGAGAAAAATTAAATAAATCACATCTTTTTAAAATAACATGATATTTTATATATATGTACTCATAATTTAATTTTATATGGTTCAGGATCACCCGTAAACAATACGAGAAGATTAATCATAAGATCCCATGATTGTACGCAACACGTCATTTGACAACACCGGTACTTTATGTACGCAACACGTCATTTGACAACACCGGTACCGTGGGTCAAGATTAATCTCGACCAATACATATTCGATGGGGGTTTTATTTATTTCATTGGGGGTTTATTAAACACCTAAAAATGAACCATTAAAATTGAATTACTAACATCGAGCTGCTAACTACGGACTAAGGAATTATTAAAAGTATTAAAAGTATAACAAGTATATATATGTGACGATTTTTTAAAAAGAAAAGGTATTGATATATTATATATGGATAGGTTCGTGATATCAATCGGAGACCAAGTCGAAATTACATATCTTCAAGACAAAAGTGAGTATATAGTCCCACTTTTAAACTCTAAGTATTTCGGGATGAGAATACACGTATTTTATGTTTTACGTTATGGACACAAGTAACTGAAAAATATATTCTACGTTGAGTTGTACCACTGGCATACTTCCCTGTAGCTTGGTAGCTATTATTTACAGTGGTATTGTAAACGCGAATCCTGTTGATAGATCTATCGGGCCTGACAACCCCAACTGGACTGGACGACCAGTATTCAACGGTTGCACAGTACTTCGTTTCGTAACTACACTTGGTACGGTGTAGTAAGATTTCATAATAAAGGGAATATGCGACGTGATTAAATGTTAAGTATGGTTACCAAGTGCTCAACCACTTAGAATATTTTTATTAAAATGTTTATATATGAAATCTTGTGGTCTATATATATATTGCTGCCGGCATTAAACCTATATCTCACCAACTTTATGTTGACGTTTTAAGCATGTTCATTCTCAGGTGATAATTAGAAGCTTCCACTGCAACATGTTGAATTTAAACAAGATCTTGAGTATGCATATTTGTGTCAAAAATAAAACTGCATATCGGAGGATTTGTAATGTAAAATATGCTAGAAATCGTATTGTTATCATCACATGTAAAGTTTGTAAGTCTAAGATTATCGCTAAACGATAATCATCTTTATATTGTCTAAAGCTTGTATTATCATAAGAGTTATGGTTTGTAATGTAAAATAAATGCAGTTGTTCTTTTAAAAATGTCGCATATAGAGGTCAATACCTCGCAATGAAATCATACGTTATCTAACACGTTCTTATGGTTAAGGATGGGTTATGACATATAGTAGAAGTAAATAGATTCTTCTGGTGGCAGATTAAAAAGAAGAATGACAGATATGCAAGTTAAGAGAATATCAAGGATCAGGATGGGATGGAGCATATTAACGAATACTTTAAAGTAGGAATTGAGAAAGAAAGAATAGAAGGTGTGAGTTGTAAGGAAATGGAGAGGGTGGATTTATAGGAAAATTTTCGACAGAGCAATCGAAGCAGATTATTGCGTTTAATCAAAGAAGATCTGAATCTCCTTAATTACCGAAGAATCAAATCTTAATATGAAGATTTCTTCTAAATTCCTTAAATTTCGGAAATCAATCTTGACTACGACACCGGTTAAGTCAAACTTACTTTTATTCATTTTCACTCTTAAGTGATAGCTTCATTCGTGCTCTTCACAAAAACAAATCGTTTTATCTATATCACTCAATTATGATAAAACTCTATTATCGATTCATATTCGTCATGAAAATATTTTATTAGTTAGCCATGACGACCTCGATCAAATTTCGGGACGAAATTTCTTTTAACGGGTAGGTACTGTGATGACCCGGAGATTTCCGAACAAATTTAAACTTTAACCTTTATATATATCCGACACGATAAGCAAATCTGTAATGTTTGAGTCTCGAAAGTGTTGAAACTATATTCATTTAATCAAATACCCTTTGACCATGCCTAACGATTCACGAACAATTATGTGTAAATAAATATAAATACTTATACATAGGTGTGATTATGAAAATGAAATATATTAATGAAACATTGAACGGATTAGTTAATATGAATATAAGATATGAGATCTATTTTATGAACTTGGAAATGCTATCAAGGTATTGAATAGATAATACTTTGTATAAATGTATTTGTTCGATGTAAGTTTATCGACGAGATTAAAAGATAATATCAAATGATTGAATTATCGGATACATTGAACTATGATTATGAGTCTCTGTTATGAGGTCCACTTTGAATTAGGAAACCCTTACTTTTTAACGGTATTCGGAATAAATGGTAATGTGATTTACAAGTAAGAACAAAGTATCACTTATTGGGAGTTAGACAAAAGTTAGTGGAGAATCGAATTTCATAATACTCGATTTATCATATAGGAGGAATAATTGGGATAAGATTCGTTGACTAGATAAACCCATTTGATATGTTATATTAAGATATATTATTTAGAAAGTTAAGAAAATTAAACTAATCATTTACGCATAAAAGAATGAAATCAAAAATTAAGTTTTAAAGCACAAATGTTATAGGATTTTCGATTATGTAAATGAACTTAAATTATATAATTAGTTTTGAAAGGATAACTAGTATGTTATTAGATAAATATTTCAAAAATATGTATAAGATTATAAATTTTAATTTAAATTAGTCATAAAACGTTTTGATATTAAACTAATATTAATAAATAGGCTTTGATAAATAATAAGTTTATGAATTATAAAAGTAAATGACCAAAACACTCAACAGATTAAGTTACACTTTGAGTGGGTTAGTTTTTAATTAATTTAAGTCTAGTTATTAATAAAGGTACGTGTCACAAAATGTTTAATTTAAAATATAATATTTTGACAAACAACGAGACTTTGATTTATGGAAGTAAATGACCACAACACTCAATTTTACAAATTATATTTTTTTATAAAGGTAATTTATTGTTATGTAACTCTAATTTTTCTAAAAGGTACACGTCACGTAACATAAAAGGCTAGTTTTCTAAACGTACGAAAGTGCGCACGAAAAACCGAAAGTGGTACATGAGTCATGAGACCACGTCCGTGTCATTTTTGTAAAAATTATATTTTTACCATGAGCGTAAATATAATATAATATATAATTAATCATATGAATTAAATATATATTTATATATAATATTAGTTAATAAAAAGCTATGTATGTTTTTGTCAAAATCACGGGTCATTTTATGACCACTTTTTCATACGTCTTTTTTTCAACATCACACGTTTTTATTATATTTTATTTTTATTATTTATTTATTTATTATACTATTATAATTATATAATCATATTAAGTATAAATGAGTCAACGATGGAAAATAAAAATCGTGTGCCAGTATTCTTATGTCATACACTCGCATGAGAGGTTAGGTATGACTTACTCCCTTTAAAAGCTCAAACGAATTAGTTTTCTGATTCATTTTCACTCAACTCTCGATATCTCTCTCAATATCTATATTTATATATTATTATTATTATTATTATTATTATTATTATTATTATTATTATTATTATTATTATTATTATTATTATTATTATTAAGATTAATATTATTATTAATCTTATAATTAGGAGTATTATTATTAAGTAATAACCCATAAAATATTACAATGAGGTCATAAACAAGTCATTTCAAATGAGTTTTGCGAGTAGGATAGGGCTAAAGAAATTATGGGTTATAGCTATAGAAGTGATGGGTATGGTTCATGAGTATGCTCGTGAGGTCAATCTAGTGTTTGTCATCTCCGTTGCGTCTACGTACCTTTCCTACAATATTGAACCTCAATATTGATACGTGAGCACTCATAACTTAACTTTTATTTATCAATAGTGTATCCCTGACTAGTGCTCGAGAAAATAGAATTATGCATGCTTGTATATTTGATATTGCCCCTAGATAGGTTATGTTAAATCTTAAAGGTTGTTATACTAGGGATGAGATAAGATATAAGATATGCATGTCGTTGGAAAGCTAGCGAAAAATTAAGAACTTTTCATTTAGATATCAAATGAATTCGTTGAACGGTTGTCAAGTTATGGATAAAAGAAGTTTTGTAAATTTTGATGAAACGTCGATACGGAAACTAAAATTCTCGCTGACCTGTGTTGTTTCAGATTAAAACAAAAATACCACTGAATTCTTTGCTGTAAGGTCTAACAAACGACTCTGGCTGTTTGTCAATTCAAGTCTCGACGATTTTTCTAAAAATCGTCAAAGTTGACTGTTTGGTCACATTTTAAAATTCTAAAAAGAGCTGAAACTTTTTTATTAAAAATGTCAGTTTTGTATCACGTGTCATGGTCGGCCTGATGTGTGTTTACTTTTGCCAAAAATCATGTTATATCTTTGTGGTAACGAGAATTTGAAGGCTTTGACCGTTTGTCAATCCGAGTTTCGAGGAATTTTCTAAAAATCTCCAAAGTAGGCTACTCGGTCACTTTTGTAAATTTATTAAAGCTGAAAAATTAACTTTGAAACGCCGAAACCGCGTTGGCAACTACGAGTTGTCTAGGTTTAGTTTACTTCTGTAAAATGTATGCTTAATCTTTTTGGTAATGTATAACTTTTATCTTTGGCCGTTTATCAATCGGAGTTCCGATAATTTTTCTAAAAATCGCTGAAGCTGCCGTTTAGTCATGTTTGACCGAAAAATCATTTTGTTGTATAAGTTATTGTATTTTTGCATGCGACCTCGTTTTTACTTTAACCTTTGACTTTTAACCTTGAACTTTGACTTTTCCCGTTAACTTTTCAGTTAATTTTTTTGTGTTGACTTTCTCTAAATACTAAAATACTATTTTATGATTATGAAACCATTTGTGTTACGTTGTTTCACACGTCACCTTTTACTAGAATTTTAACTGAACATGGGTAATATAACATGTTACTATACTGTTGAGTCAGACTCGAGCATTAGGATTGTGGTACACTATGACTTGGCCTAAATTGTTAGACAAATATTGACCGTCATATAAATATATATAATTAATATAGGTTCGTGAATCCGAGGCCAACCCTACACTTGTTCAATGATGTTATATGTATTTTTACTACAAAATACAGTATGGTGAGTTTCATTTGCTCCCTTTTTAAATGCTTTTGCAATATATATTTTCGGGACTGAGAATGCATGCGCTTTTATAAATGTTTTACGAAATAGACACAAGTAATCGAAACTACATTATATGGTTGAATGATCGAAATTGAATATGCCCCTTTTTATTAAGTCTGGTAATCTAAGAATTAGGGAACAGACACCCTAATTGACGCGAACTCTAAAGATAGATCTATTGGGCCTAACAAACCCCATCCAAAGTACCGGATGCTTTAGTACTTCGAAATTTATATCATGTCCGAAGGAGGATCCCGGAATGATAGGGGATATTCTTATATGTGTCTAGTTAATGTCGGTTACCAGGTGTTCAATCCAAAAGAATGATATTTTTGTCTCTATGCATGGGACGTATGATTATGAGAAATGGAAGTATGAAATCTTGTGGTCTATTAAAATTATGAAATGATTCTTTATGATAAACTAATGAACTCACCAACCTTTTGGTTGACACTTTAAAGCATGTTTATTCTCAGGTACGAAAGAAATCTTCCGCTGTGCATTTGCTCATATTAGAGATATTACTTGGAGTCATTCATGACATATTTCAAAAGATGTTGCATTCGAGTCGTTGAGTTCATCAAGATTATTATTAAGTCAATTATATTTGGATATATTATGAAATGCTTTACATGCCTGTCAACTGTCGATGTAACGAAAGTTTGTCTTTTAAAAACGAATGCAATATTTGTAAAATTTATCATATAGAGGTCAATTACCTCGCGATGAAATCAACTATTGTGAATCGTTTATAATGTATATGAACGGGTCCTTTCAGGCTACAACACCAGTATATCCGATTATCTCCAACACCTCCTTTCTTGCTTCATCACTAGAAGGTGAAATGACAAATGGTCCACCGGACAATTGAAGAGCTCGTCTAATTGCATCGACGGTGACGAAGTAGGTTAGGGTTTCAGTGACCAGTCACGAACACATGGTGTACCCTGTGGAGTGTTGGTAACGGTGGCTGTGTACCAAAATCTGCCTAAGCAGGCCGGATAGAGTTTGGAAGGAACTCCGGTGATAGATCTCGCTAATGGAGATTTTCTGATGTAATCAATCAACGTCTCATATCCCATGTTGGCTTTAGATTTGGGGATGGAGAGAGCATGTGCAGCATTGCCTCTTGAAAGGCGAATAAGATCGTGTGATGGTGCATTTCCATCCTGTATAAGGCTTGGGTGCAAGGCAAACAATGGTGCCTGTTCATGTTGCTCCTCGAGTGCCTGTGGTTGTTGTTGCTGCTGTTCAGGCTATTCCGGTTGTTGTTGTTACTGATGTTGTTCCTTGAGTTGGTTATCGATAGGTTGTGGTTGTTGCTGTTGATCTGCCATTGATGGAAGTGTAAGATGAATGTTTGAATGATTTGAAGATTTGGGGATTTTTTGATAGAGAAAGGTAAATTTGAAGAGTTAATAACCAAATGTTATTATGGAAATTGATTCAGCATATTTAACCTTTCGGATTGGTGGAAAAATTGCATGAGAGAGAAAATGGCAACTGTCATCTGCAGGCGCGTGGGCAGACGTGACAGACTGGCATGTTTTCGAGGGGACACAGACTGTTGACATGACATTTAATCGGCTTGAACACTCATACCTCCCATTATGCATTAAATGCAGCAGGTTTTAATTCAAAATTTGAAGTTAAAGACCACAAAATAAAGTTTGTATTAAATACAAAAATTCTTTGTTACATTTAATATGACATGTATTTAATTAAAATCATTGGGATTAAATGAGTTTCAGTTTTGAGGTATCATTTTAATGTTGTGAGCTATTTATTACTTCATTATGTTCATTGTATTAACCATGATATAAAAGACCTTGTTGTGCTGAGTGTTTGACATGTAGGCAGTAAGTAAAGATTTGTAACTTACTGGTTTGCCTTACATGTTGTAGAACCAGCACACCAACAAAATTATCTTTTATTTTAGAGTTCAAGCATACCCAGCTCAGAGATGAGATAGTTAAAACATTTCTCATCTAAGGGCTTTGTGAAGAGATCTGCTAACTGCTGGTCTGTTGAAATGAAGTGAAGCTCCACATCTCCTTTTTGAACATGATCCCTTATGAAGTGATATCGAACGTCAATATGCTTTGTCCTTGAATGCATCACAGGATTGTTGGTAATGGCAATTGCACTGGTGTTGTCACAGTAGATTGGAGTTTTAGTAACATGAACACCATAGTCTTTCATCTGGCTTTGCATCCACAATACTTGAGCAGTACATCTCCCAGTAAAAACATATTCTGCCTCAGCAGTAGAAGTGGACACAGTGTTTTGCTTTTTACTCGTCCAACTGACTAGCCTACCACCCAGTAACTGGCAGCCACCAGTAGTACTTTTCCTGTCTATTTTACATCCTGCAAAATCAGCATCTGAATACCCAATTACTTTTAAAATCCTGGTCTTTAGGATACCAAAGACCACGTTTGGCAGTACCTTTTAGATACCTAAATATCCTCTTTACTGCCATCAAATGTGACTCTTTAGGATCAGCTTGATATTTGGCACAGAGACATGTGGCAAACATAATATCTGGTCTGCTAGCTGTGAGATAAAGTAGGGACCCAATCATACCTCTATATTCAGTGATATTGACTGGTTCACCATTGAGATCAGCATCTATTTTGATGGATGCTGCCATTGGAGTCCCTATATCTTTTAAACAGGTCAGATCAAATTTCTTTAGCATATCTTTGATATATTTATATTGACTTATAAAAATCCCATCATCAAGTTGTTTAATTTGCAATCCTAAAAAGTATTGCAAATCTCTTTGTAAGCTCATTTCATATGTCTTTGACATAAGTTTTGAAAATTCTTGATAATGTGTTTCATTTTTAGAACCATAAATAATATCATCCACATATATCTGTACCAACAAGAGATCATGTAAGATCATGTTTCCAGTGGTATGGGATTCCGTCCAAAATAGTGGGATGCCATCCAATTGGGAAGGACTGGACGCCGTCCTGATTGCTGGACACCGTCCAGATTGCTAGACGTCGTCCAGATGAACTGGCGGGCCAGCTGTTTTACTTTTAGATATTTAAAGGGGGTGGTTTGGTAATTTCACATGGGGGATGACTTAAAGGCCCAAAGATCAGTTGGTGGGTGTCATTACATCAAATTCATCTACCTTATCCTTTTTCCACTTCAAGTTAGAGAGAGAGAGAGAGAGAGAGAGAGAGATTTCTTGTGTAAGAAAGCTCAAATCGAGGAGTAAGAGGGTTGATTCGGGTCAAAGAGCGTGATTTAAAGTTGTTCATCTAGTCCCTAGCTATATTTTGATTGTAGTGGTAAGTCTTAACCTTGATTTCCTTATTTTAATTGTTTAAGGGTTAGTGTTTGGGTTAGTGGTAAACATAAAACCCATTTGTTAGTGATTTGAGAGTTTTTAGGTAAGATTGGGTCATGAGGACTCAAGGATGACTAACCTAAGGTTTTAATGGGATATATGGTGTTTATGGGTCTTAAATGATTAACAATCACTAGCACACTTAGAGGTTAAAAGTGATTGGGTGTTATTTGGGTTGTGGGTGACCCAAATGGGTGTGTTAACCTTGAAACGGGTCAAATGAGTCTTTGGTGACCTAAGTTGTCAAATGAGCATGAAAACACACTAACTTTGTGTTAAAAAGTGTATTAAGACCATAATTGGCTAGTGTTAGGGTTTTGGCAAAGTTGACCCAAATATTAGGGTTAAGGGTGCAAATGGGTCGAAATTACACTATGGGTCAAAATGACACTAGGATGGTGAGTGAGTTGGTTGACCAACTTGTTCGTGTGATTGATTATATGTGCATAATGTAACAGGTACGTTATTTTGAAGTTTGCGAGCTTGATTCATCATTTCACCGAAGGCGTTAAGGTGAGTGGGATAATTATGCACGTATGTATATAGTGTATTTACTTGTATACTATGGCATGATCCACGTAGCCGGAAGTGCCATAGTATGTACGGGTGTCATGATGTGAACCGCGAGCCGGTAGCGTCTTGGTATTTTGAGTTGATGTTAGCACCACGAGCCGGTAGTATCAAAGTGAGAACCATGAGCCGGTAGCACTATAAAATGAGGTGTGAACTACGAGCCGGTAACATTAAAGTGTGAGCCACGAGCCGGTAGCACTATAAAATGAAGTGTGAACCAATGATCCGGTAACACTATAAAGGAGTGTGACTCAAATGCATAGTGGCGTGAACCAAGAACCCGGTAGCGTCATAGCATTTCGTATGGTGTGAACCATGAGCCGGTAGCACCATAGCGTTTATGGTTAACTATATAATTTGTGTATGTATTGTAGCGTAGCATATTATTTTGTTTGGTGTATATGCTATTGTGTATGCTATTTGTGGTATTTGAGGTTATTAGCTTTATACTTGGAGTTAGTATGCTAATTATTGCTAGCACGTATGCGGCATATGAGTAAGTGATTGCAAGTAGGTATATTATATATGTATGTATATAATTATTGCATTCACTAAGCGTTTTGCTTACCCTCTCATTGTTTACCTTTTTAGGCTCCGGCATGGATAAGGGCAAAGGTATTCGTTTGGACTAGAGGCTCTCAGGGGTTTAGCTTTTGGAAGTTCGACTAAGATTTTGGTAGTTTAACCCCAAACACCATGCTCTAGGTGTCGTTTAGAATTTAAACTCTTATGGTCGAAACTTGTATTTTGAACAAAATTCATGAAACGGGTCAATGTGGGCCCGACGATGTAAAACTTGCTTTTATGATGGGAATCTCTTAGTTTTACTTATTATAATATGTTGTGAAAGTGGTTTCGTTTAAAAGTGTCGGGAAACTGGTTTTCCGCTCATGTAAGTTGGACCCCAAAAGCAGAAATCTGCAGTTCATTTGGACACCGTCCAAGATGCTTGGACGCCGTCCAGCACTTCAGAACTGGACGCCGTCCAGATAACTGGACGCCGTTCAGATACATTGTGTCAGATTTTTTTTTAGGGCGCGTTTTTGGTATAACGAGGTTGGGTCGTTACAAGTGGTATCAAAGCATGGTCTAAGGGATTTAGGCGACTTGAGATAGGTGTCTAGACTTAGACTGAAATGTCCCGTTCTTATTGATTAAAAACGTTCCATATTAATTGATTTCGTTGCGAGGTTTTGACCTCTATATGAGACGTTTTTCAAAGACTGCATTCATTTTTAAACAAACCATAACCTTTATTTCATCAATAAAGGTTTAAAAAGCTTTACGTAGATTATCAAATAATGATAATCTAAAATATCTTGTTTACACACGACCATTACATAATGGTTTACAATACAAATATGTTACAACAAAATAAGTTTCTTGAATGCAGTTTTTTTTACACAATATCATACAAGCATGGACTCCAAATCTTGTCCTTATTTAAGTATGCGACAGCGGAAGCTCTTAATAATCACCTAAGAATAAACATGCTTAAAACGTCAACAAAAATGTTGGTGAGTTATAGGTTTAACCTATATATATCAAATCGTAACAATAGACCACAAGATTTCATATTTCAATACACATCCCATACATAGAGATAAAAATCATTCATATGGTGAACACCTGGTAACCGACAATAACAAGATGCATATATAAGAATATCCCCATCATTCCGGGACACCCTTCGGATATGATATAAATTTCGAAGTACTAAAGCATCCGGTACTTTGGATGGGGTTTGTTAGGCCCAATAGATCTATCTTTAGGATTCGCGTCAATTAGGGTGTCTGTTCCCTAATTCTTAGATTACCAGACTTAATAAAAAGGGGCATATTCGATTTCGATAATTCAACCATAGAATGTAGTTTCACGTACTTGTGTCTATTTTGTAAATCATTTATAAAACCTGCATGTATTCTCATCCCAAAAATATTAAATTTTAAAAGTGGGACTATAACTCACATTCACAGATTTTTACTTCGTCGGGAAGTAAGACTTGGCCACTGGTTGATTCACGAACCTATAACAATATATACATATATATCAAAGTATGTTCAAAATATATTTACAACACTTTTAATATATTTTGATGTTTTAAGTTTATTAAGTCAGCTGTCCTCGTTAGTAACCTACAACTAGTTGTCCACAGTTAGATGTACAGAAATAAATCGATAAATATTATCTTGAATCAATCCACGACCCAGTGTATACGTATCTCAGTATTGATCACAACTCAAACTATATATATTTTGGAATCAACCTCAACCCTGTATAGCTAACTCCAACATTCACATATAGAGTGTCTATGGTTGTTCCGAAATATATATAGATGTGTCGACATGATAGGTCGAAACATTGTATACGTGTCTATGGTATCTCAAGATTACATAATATATAATACAAGTTGATTAAGTTATGGTTGGAATAGATTTGTTACCAATTTTCACGTAGCTAAAATGAGAAAAATTATCCAATCTTGTTTTACCCATAACTTCTTCATTTTAAATCCGTTTTGAGTGAATCAAATTGCTATGGTTTCATATTGAACTCTATTTTATGAATCTAAACAAAAAAAGTATAGGTTTCTAGTCGGAAAAATAAGTTACAAGTCGTTTTTGTAAAGGTAGTCATTTCAGTCGAAAGAACGACGTCTAGATGACCATTTTAGAAAACATACTTCCACTTTGAGTTTAACCATAATTTTTGGATATAGTTTCATGTTCATAATAAAAATCATCTTCTCAGAATAACAACTTTTAAATCAAAGTTTATCATAGTTTTTAATTAACTAACCCAAAACAGCCCGCGGTGTTACTACGACGGCGTAAATCCGGTTTTACGGTGTTTTTCGTGTTTCCAGGTTTTAAATCATTAAGTTAGCATATCATATAGATATAGAACATGTGTTTAGTTGATTTTAAAAGTCAAGTTAGAAGGATTAACTTTTATTTGCGAACAAGTTTAGAATTAACTAAACTATGTTCTAGTGATTACAAGTTTAAACCTTCGAATAAGATAGCTTTATATGTATGAATCGAATGATGTTATGAACATCATTACTACCTTAAGTTCCTTGGATGAACCTACTGGAAAAGAGAAAAATGGATCTAGCTTCAATGGATCCTTGGATGGCTCAAAGTTCTTGAAGCAAAATCATGACACGAAAACAAGTTCAAGTAAGATCATCACTTGAAATAAGATTGTTATAGTTATAGAAATTGAACCAAAGTTTGAATATGATTATTACCTTGTATTAGAATGATAACCTACTGTAAGAAACAAAGATTTCTTGAGGTTGGATGATCACCTTACAAGATTGGAAGTGAGCTAGCAAACTTGAAAGTATTCTTGATTTTATGAAACTAGAACTTTTGGAATTTATGAAGAACACTTAGAACTTGAAGATAGAACTTGAGAGAGTTCAATTAGATGAAGAAAATTGAAGAATGAAAGTGTTTATAGGTGTTTTTGGTCGTTGGTGTATGGATTAGATATAAAGGATATGTAATTTTGTTTTCATGTAAATAAGTCATGAATGATTACTCATATTTTTGTAATCTTATGAGATATTTCATGCTAGTTGCCAAATGATGGTTCCCACATGTGTTAGGTGACTCACATGGGCTGCTAAGAGCTGATCATTGGAGTGTATATACCAATAGTACATACATCTAAAAGCTGTGTATTGTACGAGTACGAATACGGGTGCATACGAGTAGAATTGTTGATGAAACTGAACGAGAATGTAATTGTAAGCATTTTTGTTAAGTAGAAGTATTTTGATAAGTGTATTGAAGTCTTTCAAAAGTGTATAAATACATATTAAAACACTACATGTATATACATTTTAACTGAGTCGTTAAGTCATCGTTAGTCGTTACATGTAAGTGTTGTTTTGAAACCTTTAGGTTAACGATCTTGTTAAATGTTGTTAACCCAATGTTTATAATATCAAAAGAGATTTTAAATTATTATATTATCATGATATTATGATGTACGAATATCACTTAATATGATATATATATACATTAAATGTCGTTACAACGATAAACGTTACATATATGTCTCGTTTCAAAATCATTAAGTTAGTAGTCTTGTTTTTACATATGTAGTTCATTGTTAATATAATTAATGATATGTTTACTTATCATAATATCATGTTAACTATATATATAACCATATATATGTCATCATATAGTTTTTTTACAAGTTTTAACGTTCGTGAATCACCGGTCAACTTGGGTGGTCAATTGTCTATATGAAACCTATTTCAATTAATCAAGTCTTAACAAGTTTGATTGCTTAACATGTTGGAAACATTTAATCATGTAAACATCAATCTCAATTAATATATATAAACATGGAAAAGTTCGGGTCACTACAGTACCTACCCGTTAAATAAATTTCGTCCCGAAATTTTAAGCTGTTGAAGGTGTTGACGAATCTTCTGGAAATAGATGCGGGTATTTCTTCTTCATCTGATCTTCACGCTCCCAGGTGAACTCGGGTCCTCTACGAGCATTCCATCGAACCTTAACAATTGGTATCTTGTTTTGCTTAAGTCTTTTAACCTCACGATCCATTATTTCGACGGGTTCTTCGATGAATTGGAGTTTTTCGTTGATTTGGATTTCATCTAATGGAATAGTGAGATCTTCTTTAGCAAAACATTTCTTCAAATTCGAGACGTGGAAAGTGTTATGTACAGCCGCGAGTTGTTGAGGTAACTCAAGTCGGTAAGCTACTGGTCCGACACGATCAATAATCTTGAATGGTCCAATATACCTTGGATTTAATTTCCCTCGTTTACCAAATCGAACAACGCCTTTACAAGGTGAAACTTTAAGCATGACCATCTCTCCAATTTCAAATTCTATATCTTTTCTTTTAATGTCAGCGTAGCTCTTTTGTCGACTTTGGGCGGTTTTCAACCGTTGTTGAATTTGGATGATCTTCTCGGTAGTTTCTTGTATAATCTCCGGACCCGTAATCTGTCTATCCCCCACCTCACTCCAACAAATCGGAGACCTGCACTTTCTACCATAAAGTGCTTCAAACGGCGCCATCTCAATGCTTGAATGGTAGCTGTTGTTGTAGGAAAATTCTGCTAACGGTAGATGTCGATCCCAACTGTTTCCGAAATCAATAACACATGCTCGTAGCATGTCTTCAAGCGTTTGTATTGTCCTTTCGCTCTGCCCATCAGTTTGTGGATGATAGGCAGTACTCATGTCTAGACGAGTTCCTAATGCTTGCTGTAATGTCTGCCAGAATCTTGAAATAAATCTGCCATCCCTATCAGAGATAATAGAGATTGGTATTCCATGTCTGGAGACGACTTCCTTCAAATACAGTCGTGCTAACTTCTCCATCTTGTCATCTTCTCTTATTGGTAGGAAGTGTGCTAATTTGGTGAGACGATCAACTATTACCCAAATAGTATCAAAACCACTTGCAGTCCTTGGCAATTTAGTGATGAAATCCATGGTAATGTTTTCCCATTTCCATTCCGGGATTTCGGGTTGTTGAAGTAGACCTGATGGTTTCTGATGCTCAGCTTTGACCTTAGAACACGTCAAACATTCTCCTACGTATTTAGCAACATCGGCTTTCATACCCGGCCACCAAAAATGTTTCTTGAGATCCTTGTACATCTTCCCCGTTCCAGGATGTATCGAGTATCTGGTTTTATGAGCTTCTCTAAGTACCATTTCTCTCATATCTCCAAATTTTGGTACCCAAATCCTTTCAGCCCTATACCGGGTTCCGTCTTCCCGAATATTAAGATGCTTCTCCGATCCTTTGGGTATTTCATCCTTTAAATTTCCCTCTTTTAAAACTCCTTGTTGCGCCTCCTTTATTTGAGTAGTAATGTTATTATGAATCATTATATTCATAGATTTTACTCGAATGGGTTCTCTATCCTTCCTGTTCAAGGCATCGGCTACCACATTTGCCTTCCCCGGGTGGTAACGAATCTCAAAATCGTAATCATTCAATAATTCAATCCACCTACGCTGCCTCATATTCAGTTGTTTCTGATTAAATATGTGTTGAAGACTTTTGTGGTCGGTATATATAATACTTTTGACCCCATATAAGTAGTGCCTCCAAGTCTTTAATGCAAAAACAACCGCGCCTAATTCCAAATCATGCGTCGTATAATTTTGTTCGTGAATCTTCAATTGTCTAGACGCATAAGCAATCACCTTCGTTCGTTGCATTAATACACAACCGAGACCTTGCTTTGATGCGTCACAATAAATCACAAAATCATCATTCCCTTCAGGCAATGACAATATAGGTGTCGTAGTTAGCTTTTTCTTCAATAACTGAAACGCTTTCTCTTGTTCATCATTCCATTCAAATTTCTTCCCTTTATGCGTTAATGCAGTCAAGGGTTTTGCTATTCTGGAAAAGTCTTGGATGAACCTTCTGTAGTAACCAGCTAGTCCTAAAAACTGGCGTATGTGTTTCGGAGTTTTCGGGGTTTCCCACTTTTCAACAGTTTCTATCTTTGCCGGATCCACCTTAATACCTTCTTTGTTCACTATGTGACCGAGGAATTGAACTTCTTCCAACCAAAATGCACACTTTGAAAACTTAGCGTACAATTCTTCCTTCCTCAATACTTCTAACACCTTTCTCAAATGTTCACCATGTTCTTGGTCATTCTTTGAGTAAATAAGTATGTCATCAATGAAAACAATGACAAACTTGTCAAGGTATGGTCCACACACTCGGTTCATAAGGTCCATGAACATAGCTGGTGCATTAGTTAAACCAAACGGCATGACCATAAACTCGTAATGACCGTAACGTGTTCTGAAAGCAGTCTTTGGAATATCATCTTCTTTCACCCGCATTTGATGATACCCGGAACGTAAGTCAATCTTTGAATAAACAGACGAGCCTTGTAGTTGATCAAATAAGTCGTCGATTCTCGGTAGTGGGTAGCGGTTCTTGATGGTAAGTTTGTTCAACTCTCGGTAGTCGATACACAACCTGAATGTACCATCTTTCTTCTTGACAAACAAAACAGGAGCTCCCCACGGTGATGTGCTTGGTCGAATGAAACCACGCTCTAAAAGTTCTTGTAATTGGCTTTGCAGTTCTTTCATCTCGCTGGGTGCGAGTCTGTAAGGAGCACGAGCTATTGGTGCAGCTCCTGGTACAAGATCTATTTGAAATTCAACGGATCGATGTGGGGGTAATCCCGGTAATTCTTTCGGAAATACATCGGGAAATTCTTTTGCAATGGGAACATCATTGATGCTCTTTTCTTCAGTTTGTACTTTCTCGACGTGTGCTAGAACAGCATAGCAACCTTTTCTTATTAGTTTTTGTACCTTCAAATTACTAATAAGATGTAGCTTCGTGTTGCCCTTTTCTCCGTACACCATTAAGGGTTTTCCTTTTTCTCGTATAATGCGAATTGCATTTTTGTAACAAACGATCTCCGCTTTCACTTCTTTCAACCAGTCCATACCGATTATCACATCAAAACTCCCTAACTCTACTGGTATCAAATCAATCTTAAATGTTTCGCTAACCAGTTTAATTTCTCGATTCCGACATATATTATCTGCTGAAATTAATTTACCATTTGCTAATTCGAGTAAAAATTTACTATCCAAAGGCGTCAATGGACAACTTAATTTAGCACAAAAATCTCTACTCATATAGCTTCTATCCGCACCCGAATCAAATAAAACGTAAGCAGATTTATTGTCAATAAGAAACGTACCCGTAACAAGCTCCGGGTCTTCCTGTGCCTCTACCGCATTAATATTGAAAACTCTTCCACGGCCTTGTCCATTCGTGTTCTCCTGGTTCGGGCAATTTCTAATAATGTGGCCTGGTTTTCCACATTTATAACAAACTACATTGGCATAACTTGCTCCGACACTACTTGCTCCGCCATTACTCGTTCCGACACCATTTGTTCCTTTCGTTCTATTAACCCCTGGTCCGTAGACCTCACACTTCGCCGCGCTATGACCATTTCTTTTACATTTGTTGCAAAATTTGGTGCAGAACCCCGAGTGATTCTTTTCACACCTTTGGCATAGTTGCTTCTGATTGTTGTTGTTGTTACGGTTATTATTGTTGTTGGGATGATTGTTGTAGTTGCTGTTGTTGTTGTTGTTGTTGTTGTTGTTGTTGGGCCGTTTGTTGTAGTTGCGATTGATGTTGCGATTGTTGGGATAATTGTTGCGATTATTGTTGTAATTGCTGTTGTTGTTGTATTGGTGATTCTTATCACCGTTTTCCTCCCACTTTCTTTTGACTTGCTTCACATTGGCCTCTTCAGCAGTCTGTTCTTTAATTCTTTCTTCAATCTGGTTCACTAGTTTGTGAGCCATTCTACATGCCTGTTGTATGGAGGCGGGCTCGTGTGAACTTATATCTTCTTGGATTCTTTCCGGTAATCCTTTCACAAACGCGTCGATCTTCTCTTCCTCATCTTCGAATGCTCCCGGACACAATAGGCACAATTCTGTGAATCGCCTTTCGTACGTGGTAATATCAAATCCTTGGGTTCGTAACCCTCTAAGTTCTGTCTTGAGCTTATTGACCTCGGTTCTGGGACGGTACTTCTCGTTCATCAAGTGCTTGAATGCTGACCACGATAGTGCGTACGCATCATCTTGTCCCACTTGCTCTAGATAGGTATTCCACCATGTTAACGCAGAACCTGTGAAGGTATGCGTAGCGTACTTCACTTTGTCCTCTTCAGTACACTTACTTATGGCAAACACCGATTCAACCTTCTCGGTCCACCGTTTCAATCCGATCGGTCCTTCGGTTCCATCAAATTCCAAAGGTTTGCAGGCAGTGAATTCTTTGTAGGTGCATCCTACACGATTTCCTGTACTGCTAGATCCAAGGTTATTGTTGGTATGTAGCGCAGCCTGTACTGCGGCTATGTTTGAAGCTAGAAAAGTACGGAATTCCTCTTCATTCATATTCACGGTGTGTCGAGTAGTCGGTGCCATTTCCTTCAAAATAGTTAAATGGAACAAGTTAATCATACAGAATATTAAGAGTAGTTAATAGTATTTCGTAGCATAATATGAACTCATTTATAAAAGCTTTTTCTTCATATTAGCGTTTTATAAGTTTAAATTCGGGTAGTACCTACCCGTTAAGTTCATACTTAGTAGCTAATATACAATTCAACTACTACAATTCTATATGAAAAACTGATTATAATAATATTTCGCGTTCAAACTTTTATACAATATTTTACAAACTTACAATACCGCTTATTTTACATAAAGCATGAAATATAGCACACAATAACTTTGATACAAGATAGTTGTGAAGACAATTCTAGCTAGTACACAAGTCGTTCAGCAAAGGCAATAAAGACACGTAATTCATACGTCCAGAAACAAGTCATGCATTCTGGTTTTACTAGGACTACTTCCCATCCTTGGTCTTGTGCAACATAACCGTTATGGCCGTTGATAAGACAGCGTGTTGTAACGTCATCAAAGGGACGAGGGTTACGTAATGTCCAACAGTCCCGTAATAATCTAAAAACCTCATTTCTTACCCCAATTACCGACTCCGTCACTTGTGGAAACGTTTTGTTTAATAGTTGTAGCCCGATGTTCTTGTTCTCACTTTGGTGAGAAGCGAACATTACTAATCCGTAAGCATAACATGCTTCTTTATGTTGCATGTTAGCCGCTTTTTCTAAATCACGAAGTCCAATATTCGGATATATTGAGTCAAAATAATTTCTTAACCCGTTGCGTAAAATAGCATTTGGGTTCCCCGCAATATATGCGTCAAAGTAAACACATCGTAACTTATGGGTTTCCCAATGTGATATCCCCCATCTTTCAAACGAAAGTCTCTTATAAACCAAGACATTCTTGGAACGTTCTTCGAATGTCTTACAAACCGATCTCGCCTTAAATAGTTGTGCCGAAGAATTCTGGCCGACTCTAGACAAGATTTCATCAATCATGTCTCCGGGTAGGTCTCTTAAAATATTGGGTTGTCTATCCATTTTGTGTTTTTAAACTGTAAAATAGACAAGAGTTAGATTCATAAAAAAAATACTTATTAATACAAGCAATTTTTACATATATCATAAAGCATAAGAACACTATATTCCATATATTACACCACACGAATACAACTATCTTATTCCGACTCGCTCGTTTCTTCTTCTTCGGTTTTGGTTCGTTTTGCCAAGTTTCTAGGGATATATGATGTTCCCCTAATACGAGCCGTCGTTGTCCACATTGGTTTAGAAAAACCTGGTGGTTTAGAGGTTCCCGGGTCATTGTTACAACTTAAGGACTTCGGGGGTTGACGATACATATAAAGTTCATCGGGGTTGGAATTAGATTTCTCTATTTTTATGCCCTTTCCCTTATTATTTTCTTTTGCCTTTTTAAATTCAGTTGGGGTAATTTCTATAACATCATCGGAATTCTCGTCGGAATCCGATTCATCGGAGAATTGGTAATCCTCCCAATATTTTGCTTCCTTGGCGGAAACACCATTGACCATAATTAACTTTGGTCGGTTGGTTGAGGATTTTCTTTTACTTAACCGTTTTATTATTTCCCCCACCGGTTCTATTTCTTCATCCGGTTCCGATTCTTCTTCCGGTTCCGATTCTTCTTCCGGTTCCGACTCTTCTTCCGGTTCCTCTTCGGGAACTTGTGAATCAGTCCACAAATCATTCCAATTTACATTTGACTCTTCATTATTATTAGGTGAGTCAATGGGACTTGTCCTAGAGGTAGACATCTATCACATAATATCAAACACGTTAAGAGATTAATATATCACATAATATTCATATGTTAAAAATATATAGTTTCCAACAAAAATGTTAAGCAATCATTTTTAAAGAAAACACGGTCGAAGTCCAGACTCACTAATGCATCCTAACAAACTCGATAAGACACACTAATGCAAATTTTCTGGTTCTCTAAGACCAACGCTCTGATACCAACTGAAATGTCCCGTTCTTATTGATTAAAAACGTTCCATATTAATTGATTTCGTTGCGAGGTTTTGACCTCTATATGAGACGTTTTTCAAAGACTGCATTCATTTTTAAACAAACCATAACCTTTATTTCATCAATAAAGGTTTAAAAAGCTTTACGTAGATTATCAAATAATGATAATCTAAAATATCTTGTTTACACACGACCATTACATAATGGTTTACAATACAAATATGTTACAACAAAATAAGTTTCTTGAATGCAGTTTTTTTTTACACAATATCATACAAGCATGGACTCCAAATCTTGTCCTTATTTAAGTATGCGACAGCGGAAGCTCTTAATAATCACCTGAGAATAAACATGCTTAAAACGTCAACAAAAATGTTGGTGAGTTATAGGTTTAACCTATATATATCAAATCGTAACAATAGACCACAAGATTTCATATTTCAATACACATCCCATACATAGAGATAAAAATCATTCATATGGTGAACACCTGGTAACCGACAATAACAAGATGCATATATAAGAATATCCCCATCATTCCGGGACACCCTTCGGATATGATATAAATTTCGAAGTACTAAAGCATCCGGTACTTTGGATGGGGTTTGTTAGGCCCAATAGATCTATCTTTAGGATTCGCGTCAATTAGGGTGTCTGTTCCCTAATTCTTAGATTACCAGACTTAATAAAAAGGGGCATATTCGATTTCGATAATTCAACCATAGAATGTAGTTTCACGTACTTGTGTCTATTTTGTAAATCATTTATAAAACCTGCATGTATTCTCATCCCAAAAATATTAAATTTTAAAAGTGGGACTATAACTCACATTCACAGATTTTTACTTCGTCGGGAAGTAAGACTTGGCCACTGGTTGATTCACGAACCTATAACAATATATACATATATATCAAAGTATGTTCAAAATATATTTACAACACTTTTAATATATTTTGATGTTTTAAGTTTATTAAGTCAGCTGTCCTCGTTAGTAACCTACAACTAGTTGTCCACAGTTAGATGTACAGAAATAAATCGATAAATATTATCTTGAATCAATCCACGACCCAGTGTATACGTATCTCAGTATTGATCACAACTCAAACTATATATATTTTGGAATCAACCTCAACCCTGTATAGCTAACTCCAACATTCACATATAGAGTGTCTATGGTTGTTCCGAAATATATATAGATGTGTCGACATGATAGGTCGAAACATTGTATACGTGTCTATGGTATCTCAAGATTACATAATATATAATACAAGTTGATTAAGTTATGGTTGGAATAGATTTGTTACCAATTTTCACGTAGCTAAAATGAGAAAAATTATCCAATCTTGTTTTACCCATAACTTCTTCATTTTAAATCCGTTTTGAGTGAATCAAATTGCTATGGTTTCATATTGAACTCTATTTTATGAATCTAAACAAAAAAAGTATAGGTTTCTAGTCGGAAAAATAAGTTACAAGTCGTTTTTGTAAAGGTAGTCATTTCAGTCGAAAGAACGACGTCTAGATGACCATTTTAGAAAACATACTTCCACTTTGAGTTTAACCATAATTTTTGGATATAGTTTCATGTTCATAATAAAAATCATCTTCTCAGAATAACAACTTTTAAATCAAAGTTTATCATAGTTTTTAATTAACTAACCCAAAACAGCCCGCGGTGTTACTACGACGGCGTAAATCCGGTTTTACGGTGTTTTTCGTGTTTCCAGGTTTTAAATCATTAAGTTAGCATATCATATAGATATAGAACATGTGTTTAGTTGATTTTAAAAGTCAAGTTAGAAGGATTAACTTTTATTTGCGAACAAGTTTAGAATTAACTAAACTATGTTCTAGTGATTACAAGTTTAAACCTTCGAATAAGATAGCTTTATATGTATGAATCGAATGATGTTATGAACATCATTACTACCTTAAGTTCCTTGGATGAACCTACTGGAAAAGAGAAAAATGGATCTAGCTTCAATGGATCCTTGGATGGCTCAAAGTTCTTGAAGCAAAATCATGACACGAAAACAAGTTCAAGTAAGATCATCACTTGAAATAAGATTGTTATAGTTATAGAAATTGAACCAAAGTTTGAATATGATTATTACCTTGTATTAGAATGATAACCTACTGTAAGAAACAAAGATTTCTTGAGGTTGGATGATCACCTTACAAGATTGGAAGTGAGCTAGCAAACTTGAAAGTATTCTTGATTTTATGAAACTAGAACTTTTGGAATTTATGAAGAACACTTAGAACTTGAAGATAGAACTTGAGAGAGTTCAATTAGATGAAGAAAATTGAAGAATGAAAGTGTTTGTAGGTGTTTTTGGTCGTTGGTGTATGGATTAGATATAAAGGATATGTAATTTTGTTTTCATGTAAATAAGTCATGAATGATTACTCATATTTTTGTAATCTTATGAGATATTTCATGCTAGTTGCCAAATGATGGTTCCCACATGTGTTAGGTGACTCACATGGGCTGCTAAGAGCTGATCATTGGAGTGTGTATACCAATAGTACATACATCTAAAAGCTGTGTATTGTACGAGTACGAATACGGGTGCATACGAGTAGAATTGTTGATGAAACTGAACGAGAATGTAATTGTAAGCATTTTTGTTAAGTAGAAGTATTTTGATAAGTTTATTGAAGTCTTTCAAAAGTGTATAAATACATATTAAAACACTACATGTATATACATTTTAACTGAGTCGTTAAGTCATCGTTAGTCGTTACATGTAAGTGTTGTTTTGAAACCTTTAGGTTAACGATCTTGTTAAATGTTGTTAACCCAATGTTTATAATATCAAAAGAGATTTTAAATTATTATATTATCATGATATTATGATGTACGAATATCACTTAATATGATATATATATACATTAAATGTCGTTACAACGATAAACGTTACATATATGTCTCGTTTCAAAATCATTAAGTTAGTAGTCTTGTTTTTACATATGTAGTTCATTGTTAATATAATTAATGATATGTTTACTTATCATAATATCATGTTAACTATATATATAACCATATATATGTCATCATATAGTTTTTTTACAAGTTTTAACGTTCGTGAATCACCGGTCAACTTGGGTGGTCAATTGTCTATATGAAACCTATTTCAATTAATCAAGTCTTAACAAGTTTGATTGCTTAACATGTTGGAAACATTTAATCATGTAAACATCAATCTCAATTAATATATATAAACATGGAAAAGTTCGGGTCACTACATAGACTTTATTGTCTGTGCTCTTTATGCGGGACTTGTAGGAGACGGGTCGGACTGGGATTGGTTAGTGCCTAGGTTTATGTGAACTAACCTTGCGCTAATTGTTTTGTGTTGTTTTTGCAATCATCAAGTGAGATAGATGTTGTACTAGCAAGTTAATGCGATGTGCACGCGTAACAATGACTAGCTACCATTGTTACGGGTTCAAATCGTGTCAAATAAGCGATGTACGACGATTGTTGAGCAAGATGGGGCGGTGAGGTGTATATGAATACTTATGTCTTTTCCTTCGTTTCGTTGTTTAACCTATTCCATTTTATTAAATAAAGATGAGAAACAGACACAACACCAATGACGGAGGCCCAAGCGAGGACTCTGAATTCACGGCCAAAGTTGAGGCCATCTTTAAAAAGCAAAAAGCGGAATTTCTTGCCGATGTCCGAAAGGTCTTTCAAGACTCGGTTGATGGGAAAGTAACCGAGTTAATAAATGAATGAATGAATGCTGCGATCGAAGAGGCACTCGAGGCTAGAAACATTCATCCTCGTGGCGAAGGGGGTGATGGTAATGGGGGACATGGAAGGCGGGACTTCCATCATAAAAACTTCAAGGATGCTCAACCTCCTATGTTTAATGGGGTGAGAGATCCGTTGAAGAGTACATATTAGATCTCCCACATCGAGGGGACCTTCCGTACCGCGGAATGTTCTCCCGAGAAGAAAACGAGGTACGGTTCTAGCATGTTGCGTGAAGAGGCGAAGTTGTGGTGGATGATAAGATTCAATTGCATGGTGAAGAGAAATGTATGAGCTTGACATGGGAGGAGTTTAAAAAGGAGTTCTTTGTTGAATATCGAACTCAAGCTGACCTTAATACAATCCGGGACGAGTTGCGTGATTTATTGTGATTTGTGACAAGGTTCGATGGACTTAGTTACTCTTAAGGCTACCTTCCTATCAAAGACTCGTTTTTGTCCAGAGTATGTTGGTGACGACCAAATGTTGATGCTAGATTTCTATCGTACTTTAAGCGATGAGTTGAAACGTAAGATTAGTTGGGGAATGGCTAAGTCTTTTGAAGAGTTTTTGAGTTGGCTCGGGGTTTCGAACCCGAGGTCCCAAAAAGAAGTGATTTCTCTTTCTCGAAGAGAAAATTTGAAGGTTCGAGTCATTCGAGCTTTTCAAACAAGAAGAACAAGAAGGGTTCTGAAAGTGTTAATAGTGTGAAGAAAGGTGGTTCTTTGAGTTATGGACCCACGTGCTTTAATTGTGGTCAAAAGGGGCACATGGCCCGTGATTGTACCAAATCATCGAACAAACTTACTTGTTTCAATTGTCAAAAGGAAGGGCACCGAAGGACGGAATGTCCCGAATTGAGAGACGACCAAGTTAAGAAGCTAGAGAAAGCGGCGGGCACGACTAGGGGTCGCAACTAATTCATGACCAATGATGAAGCCAAACAATCCAATGAAGTTGTCTTAGGTACTTTCATGGTTAATTCTAATCCGGCAAGGATACTATTTGATAGCGGTGCTAATTTATCGTTTGTGTCACCGCGATTTGTGTCTAAGCTTAATAAACCGCTAGCTATGTTAAGTCATCCGGTAGAAGTTGAAATAGCGGATGGTAAGACGGTGCTAGGGGTTGAAGTGTGTAATGATTGTAATGTTGCGTTTGGTGCCGAAACCTTTAAAATTGATCTCATCCCGATGACTTTGTGTGACGCCCCGTACAAAATCAACGTATACGGATCATCAACAACATGATCATTACACGGTTACAATATTATATGCTGTTTTAAAACAAGTTTGCATTCATGAAAAGATAACGTTTTACAAAAGATAGCGTATTTCTACGAATAGAAACATAAACATAAGTACGTGATACAAAGGTCATTACAAAGCCATTGTTCAAATGTAATATAAGTTATGAATGCAAAGTAAAAGTTTCGTAATTGAAACATCTCTAAGCAATGCAGCGGAAGTCTAACACAGCAGGTCTACAACAGCGAGACTAATATAGCGGAAGCAACATACGTCTAAGCACCTGAGAAATAACATACTTTAAAATGTCAACACGAATGTTGGTGAGCTATAGTTTAATTGTAACAATAATGTAATGTAGGCCACGAGATTTCGTATTCAAAACAGTATGAAAAGTATATGCTTAACCGTGGGCACTTGGTAACTAACTTAACGTAAATATCGCCCCCTAAAAGTACACTTGGCGAGTGCGTATGTTCTTGAAGTATTAAACACCCGTTAAATACTAGCACGACTAGCTCGAGTGGGGATGTCAAACCCTATGGATCCATATCTAAGATTCGCGTTCACCGGTTCAAAACCAATGACTAAACGTTACCGAGCTAAGGGGAAAGTTTATGTCTTTATATCACCCACACATATATAAGTTTAAGTACTCGTGCCTAGTAAGTAAAACATAAAAAGCACATGTATTCTCAGTCCCAAAAATAGTTAAAAGTAAAAAGGGATGCTATAACTCACAGTGAAAATGCGGTAAAAGTTGATACGAGGTAAGTAAGCAAGTGAGTCGGTCCGAAAGGTCCTCAACCTAGGTCAAAAGTTACTAAGTCAGTAAGTCATCCCAAAAGGGTTTAAAATTACGTAAGTTAAATCATAAGTAACATCAACATCATACGTAAAAAGTAAGGTAAGTTTTCAATCAAGAATAGAGATCGTAACAAAGGCTGACTTCATTCATCTGCTACGACCTCTAAACAAACTGAAATGACATGAAACCAGTGGACATGGATCCGTATATGAGTCCTCTAACAGCTGCCCAATTTTCAGAACCTAACTCATCTTCGTTTGACCGTGGCGACGGTTTAAGTGCGAGTAGGTCAGAAATTTCAGCACAACGTTACAAGGGCGTAGTGACTTTCGGAAGGCTATAAATCCTAAAGCGTATATCGAATTAAGATGAGTCTTAAATGAAAAGTCATCTACTCGAACCGAAATATCTGGAAATAAACTTTTCCTGAAGCCCATGAGACTGATCAGACCCTGAAAATGGTAAAAAAGTGCTCCGGTGGGATTCTTGGTGCTTGATGCTCATCACGGTTCTCATCCTTGATGCTTGTAGCTTCAAGTGTACAACTCAATGATGTGTTAGCATCACTTTGACCAAGGTTTTACCATCAACACACAAGATTCAAGACTAAGAATTAACACAACTCATGTGAGAGTTTGAGCAAGGTGATGAACCAAAGTTACATCAATTTTCTTAGTTCCAACACAAATACAAGTCTTATTAAGCTATAAAATTTGAATCAAACTAAATGAGCAAGACCTTAAGCTATAGAGCTTAGATATTAAAGATCTTAGACTAAAAAGTCTAGATCTCTTATTCTTGGTGAAACCCTAAGTCAAAACACTTAGACTTTCCACTTTACACAACCATAAGTTATGAAACTTAGATTTTGTAAAGTAAAGTGAACACAAATTAATGAACTCTTATTTTAACAAGTTAGATGACCATAATTTATATATCTTAGATCAATATTACGTGTGTGAAAGTTATAAACTAGTAAGCTTAAACTTTCTTGTTCTTGAACTTTCAAAGTTAGACTTTGGTTACAAGATTTATGAGATCAAAGTTAACAAGTAATCTTTGACCAAGTACTTATACAAATCAAATTTCCATATACATAAATGATAAACTTAAAGTTAGAAATAAACAAGTTCAAGTTTGGATCCTTTATTCAAAAAGATATCAAGTTACAAGCTTGAATCTTCATGTAGAACCAAAAGTGTTTGATCCTTTAAAGTTCCAACACTTGCACATAATGAACTTTAAAGTTCCAACACTTGCACACAAAGAGGATCTTAAAGTGTTTGATCCTTAAGTTTGTTACAAGTTTCATGTAGAACCAAAAGCTACAAAGCTTTAATCCTTGTTCTTGCTTCTTTATCATAAAAGTGACCAAAGAATGCAAGATCACATGAGGATTTAAGTTATAAGAACCAAAATCCAAAAATAAATGAAGATGATGATGATTTCAATTTTGGAGAAGAAAAAGAAGAGAGAAAAATATTTAAACCTTCAAGTTCTTCAAGAAAAGTTGAGAGAAAAGTTAGAGAGAAATTTGAGAGAAAAGAAGTGTGTGTTTTGAGAGTGAAATAAGAGTGTTTGAAAAAAAATGAAGTGGTGGTGATGGTTTAGGGGTACTGACGGTTTCATGGGGTGGCATGGGGGGACCATTTGCTTGCTATTGGATGGTGGTACATGGTGGTGGTTGTATATGTTGGGTGGCATGGTACAAGATGTTAAAACATGTAATAAATGGTACACTAGCATGCTTAATACTTGTCTTAATGTCTAATGGACTTTGTCTCATGTAGTAATGGGCTAACTAGTCCATTAAGTGAGTCCATTAAGTTAAGTAGGTTGGGCCTTTAATTAACTAGGTCCATTAAGGTGTTAGGTCCATTAAAACTAACTAGTAAGCATTAGTAACCACTAAGCGTAATTAAGGAACCATAAAGCTAGGTAATTGTCATAAATAAATAACAATTATGTTTACGCAGTCATAATATTCTAATTATGACCAAAGTTTAACGTGTACCAAGTACGTAGCTCATTTTAAAAGGTAAGTGACACTAATGGTCGTAAATGCATTCAAGGATCATGTTAAGCACTTAATATCACGTTGTAAGGCATTAACGAAACTAATTAACGTATTTAATGACCCCAGAATATAATCTATCACAGTACACACAAATACGCAGTTTCATAAAAGTAATAAATATAAATAAAAGTCAAAAAAGTCGGGTCATTACATTACCCGCCTGTTAAAGAAAATTTTGTCCCGAAATTTAAGCTGAGGTAGATGGTGGAGTCGGGAAAAGGTGAGGATACTTCTGCATCATTTGATCCTCTCGTTCCCAAGTAAACTCAGGTCCTCGTTTTGCATTCCATAGGACTCAGACAATAGGAATCTTGTTGCGTTTCAAGGTGTTGACCTCACGGTCCATAATTTCAACGGGTTCTTCCACAAAGTGGAGTTTGTCATCAATCGTAAGCTCTTCTAGTGGTATGACAAGTTCCGGTTCAGCAAGACACTTCTTCATATTTGATACGTGAAAAGTAGGATGAACGGAGCTCAATTGCCTCGGAAGGTCCAAATGGTAAGCAACGGGTCCAATACGCTCCAAGATCTCAAAAGGACCAATGTATCGCGGGTTTAACTTTCCACGCTTTCCGAAACGGATTACACCTTTCCAAGGTGCGACTTTCAACATCACGCGGTCACCCACTTGAAATTCGAAATCCTTACGTTTAAGGTCGGCATAGCTCTTTTGACGGTCACGGGCCGTCTTAAACCTCGTTTGAATTTGGACAATCTTCTCGGTTGTTTCATGAACGAGTTCGGGTCCGGTGATTTGCTTCTCGCCTATCTCGGTCCAACAAATAGGAGAACGGCACTTGCGGCCAAACAATGCTTCGAAAGGTGCGGTATTAATACTTGTGTGATAGTTGTTGTTGTAAGAAAATTCAGCTGGCGATAAATGCTTCTCCCAAACTTTTCCAACGTCAATAACACAAGCACGCAGCATGTCCTCCAAAGTTTGAATCGTGCGTTCGCTTTGTCCGTCGATCTGCGGGTGATATGCGGTACTCATGTCAAGACGTGTTCCCAAGGCTTCTTGTTAGGAACGCTAAAATCTAGAAGCAAAACGGGTATCTCAGTCTGAAATAATCGATAAGGGCACACCATGGCGAGATACAATTTCCTTTATGTATAATTGGGTGAGTTTCTCCATCGTATCAGTCTCCTTCATGGCTAGGAAGTGAACAGATTTGGTAAGACGGTCAATGATAACCCAGATGGTATCATATCTGCCCACCGTCTTTGGTAGTTTCGTAATGAAGTCCATTGTTATCCTTTCCCACTTCCATTGCGGGATTTCTGGTTACTGAAGTAACCCAGATGGCCTTTGATGTTCGGCCTTAACCTTCGAACAAGTCAAACACTTCCACACGTAAGTAGCAACATCCTTCTTAAGATTAGGCCACCAATACTGTTCCTTGAGTTCGTGGTACATCTTACCGGCTCCTGAATGTATCGAATATCTTGACTTTTGGGCTTCGTCTAGTATAAGGCTTCGTAAGTCCCCGTAACTAGGCACCCAAATCCTTCCGGCGAAATATCGGAGTCCAGTCTCCTTGACTTCGAATCGAGAGACGAGAATGTTCAAGTGCTCATGAAAAATATTCTCCTCCTTGAGAGCCTCATCTTGAGCTACACGGATCTGGCTATTGAGATTCGAATGGATGGTGATGTTCAAGGCTCGGACACAAAGATGTACCATTCTCTCCTTTCAGCTTAAGGCATCAGCTACAACATTTGCCTTGCCGGGATGGTAACGGAGTTCACAATCATAATCGTTCAACGTCTCAATCCACCGTCGCTGTCTCATGTTCAGTTGCTTCTGATCAAAGATGTGTTGGAGGATTTTGTGATCGGTGAAGATAGTACTCTTAGTTCCATAAAGATAATGTCTCCACAGTTTGAGTGCAAAGATAACGGCTCCAAGTTTGAGATCATGAGTCGTGTAGTTTCGCTCGTGAATATTCAGTTGTCGAGAGGCATAAGCAATAACCTTTGTTCATTGCATTAATACACATCCAAAACCATGTTTCGAGGCATCGCAATACACAACGAAGTCGTCACTGCCTTTGGGAAGGGACAATATAGGGGCAGTGGTTAACTTCTGCTTTAGGGTTTGGAATGCCGACTCTTGTTCGGTTGCCCAAACGAACTTCTTCCCCTTGAGAGTCAATGCGGTTAATGGTCGTGCAATCAGAGAGAAACTTTCGATGAATCTTCGGTAATAGCCGGCGAGGCCTAAAAATTGGCAGATATGAGTCGGAGTAGTGGGGGTTTCCCACTTGCTGATAGCTTCAATCTTTGCGGGATTGACTTTGATACCCTGATCGCTCACGATATGACCGAGAAATTGACCTTCCTTCAACCAAAATTCGCACTTAGAGAATTTGGCATAAAGTTGCTCTTGTCTCAAGAGTTCTAGCACTAGTCGAAGATGTTGCTCATGTTCTGCTTCACTCTTAGAATAGATGAGGATATCATCTATGAAGACGATAACGAACTTATCCAGGTATGGCTTGCATACACGATTCATGAGATCCATGAATACGGCAGGTGCGTTGGTTAATCTGAATGGCATCACAAGAAACTCATAGTAACCATAACGAGTTCGGAACGCAGTCTTAAGTACATCGCTCTCCTTCACCCTCAACTGGTGATAACCTGATTGCAAATCAATCTTAGAGTAAACACTTGATCCTTGCAGCTGATCAAAAAGGTCGTCAATTCTGGGAAGGGGATACCGGTTCTTGATCGTCAACTTGTCCAGCTCTCGATAGTCGATACACATGAGGAAAGATCCGTCCTTCTTCTTTACAAACAAAACAGGAGCGTCCCAAGGCGAAGAGCTTGGTTGGATGAATCCGCGGTCTAGCAGTTCCTGTAGTTGACTCTGCAACTCTTGCAGTTCGAAAGGTGCTAGTCGATAAGGTACGAGAGCTACAGGTGCAGCTCCTGGTACTAGATCAATCTAAAATTCCACTGATCTTAGTGGGGGTAATCCTGGCAGTTCTTCTGGAAAGACATCTGGAAATTCGTTCATAATTCGTACATCATCTACGCTGGTTTCCAGCTTCTTCACATGCGCCAAAATAGCAAAACGTCCCTTCCTCATGAACTTCTGCACCTTCATACAACTAATGAGGTTCAGCTTTGGGCTACATCTCTCTCTGTAAATGGTCAATGGCACACCGTCTTCGCTAGGTATACGAAGAATCTTCTCTCCACAGATAACTTCGGCTTTTACCTTGGATAACCAGTCCATACCAACTATTACATCAAAACTTCCCAACTTAATGGGTATCAAATCAATCTCAAAATCTATGCCAGCTAAGTTTATTATACCTCATCGGCCAATTTGGTCAACCTTCTCAAGTTTTCCATTGGCTACCTCAACAAGCATACTCTCGTCCAAGGGAACTAATGACCAATCTATCTTAGAGAAAAAGTTGTGACGACCCGGGAATTTTCGACTAAATTAAAACTTGATCTTCATATGTTTCCAACACGATAAGCAAAGTCTATTTAATTAAGTCTCAATTTGTGGAACAGTTCACATGAATTCTTTTGACCTATGACTATTACCGACGATTCACGAACCTTTGAATTGTAAATACAAATGTATATATATAAATGATTATATACGTAAATAACTACATATAATAAATGTGATATATTAATGAAATATTTTGTGATTAAAGATAATTTAAAACAACTAAAACTTGTTATTTTAAATATATAGAGTATATTGAAAATAAATGAATTTGAATATAATTTGTCAACGTTAACAAAGTATTTAATGTATAATGTTATACTCCGAGATTATTTGTTCAATATATATATAATTAATACATTTATTTACTAGATATTTAAAACATAATTAAATGTGTAGTTGTTGAAGTATATATATATATATATATATATATATATATATATATATATATATATATATATATATATATATATATATATATATACACAAATGATTGGAGTACATAATTATTGGTTGTATGTATATTGATACATATACATATACATATACATATACATATACATATACATATACATATACATATACATATACATATACATATACGTGTACATATACATATACGTGTACATATACATATACGTGTACATATACATATATATACGTGTACATATACATATACATATACATATACATATACATATACATATACATATACATATACATATACATATACATATACATATACATATACATATACATATACATATACGTGTGTGTGTGTGTGTGTGTATACATAGATGTGATAGACATATATATAACAGTTATCATTATATTTTTTAGGATATCATTATTATTATAAATAATACAATATATTATTATTATCATAAATAATATCATATTTATAACTATCATTATCATTATCAGTATTATTATTATTATTATTTATTGTTATTATTATTATTAATATTAATAGTATTATTATTATTATTATTATTATTATTATTATTGATATAATTATTATTAACTAGTATTATTATTATTAATATTATTATTATTAGTATTATATATTAAATGTAAATGTAAATAAAATAAAAAAAAGCGTATATACTTTTCAATCAGATATATGTTTCCCTCTTCTGTTTTTTTTTCTGATCCGTGACCTCTTGTCGAACCCTACATACAATATCTATCAATTATATTTTTTCTTCTGTATCAATCATTTAATCCCTCTAGGTATATCGTTCATGGAGAGCTGCAAGATTAAAAACAATTTATTTTTTTCCTTTCTTTCTTCTTTTCCCCTGTACGCACTACCCTTTCATCAAAAATCCAAATTCGATCAAATCTTAAAAATCTAATAACGATATTGTGTTAGGAATCTGTTACTCAATCTATCTGTGAAATTTCGGCCTTTAATTTTCCAAATTGGATTCGAATTTGGCAGTCAAAATATTTGAAATAAAAAGTCAAAGGTATGTTCTTCATGAAATTCGAATTAGTCTTTTATATTTTTTATAAATTGATGAATCCAATAGTTTATAGAAGTAATTTGGAAAATATCTTGTGAAGGAACCGTTGTCTAAAAACTCCTAAAAATCAAAATCAATTTTTTTTCCTCATTCCATATTAGCGACGAACAGGTTAATCTGTTTTTGCTGTTTTGATTTTTTTTTCTTCTTTCCAATTAATCTCATTTATTCATTCACGTGTTGTATATTAAACCTAAAATCAAGTTTGTAATTATTATCAAGATTAAAATGGATTTTGGTTCGGTTTGATTTCCAAATATAGAAGATGAAGAAGATGAATATTTTGAGATGGGTTATAGAAATTCAGTTACGGGATTAAACAAGAAAACAGAATGGTTCACCTAGTTAGCGTGTTTGGTATTAAACAAGGGGTCTCGGGTTCGAATCTGGCCTGAGTCGTCTTATTTTTTTTAAGCCTAACACTTTAAGGTAGTTATTCTTTTTCTTTTATTTCCATATTATTATTATTATTATTATTATTATTATTATTATTATTATTATTATTATTATTATTATTATTATTACTATTATTATTATTATTATTATTATTATGTTATAATTATTATCTACTAGGATTATTGTATTACAAGTTATTATCATTATTATTAATAAAATGATTATTAAAAGTATTATCATTTATATAGTTTATATTATTATCATTGTTAATATTATTAGTATTAACATTATTATTGTTAGTAGTATTATTATTGTTATTATCAATTATTATGATTTAGAACATGTTAATAACAAATATATATTATGAAGTTGTAATAAAAGTTATTAAGATAAAATTTGGAAACTGGTTATAAACTATATGAATACCTGTATAATTATGAATATAATTATGAAATTTAAGTTATAGAAACTGTGGTTATAAGTATAGATATTTAACACGAGGTTTGTAATAAAAACTTATTATTAACAAAATTTCTATTATCATCATTTTATTATTAAAATGAAGTACCATTATAATTAAAAATTTATCAAAGTTATTAATCCTTATCGTTTTAATATTGTTACAAATAGATATTTTTTATATATAAAAATACGTTATAATAATATTAATATTACATATCACTATATTCTTGTTATTAAAATGATATTAACTAAGTTATATATAAACATATCAACTAATATATAAATATATATTTTTATATATATAAATCGTAATATAAATTAGTATTATTAAAATGTTATAACGAATATTAGTTATATGAAATATATAAATTAAATATATTAAACTTATATATATAACACATAATATAACTAGTATGATCATTAATATATATATAAACTTATTTAAATACGATTATATGTTTTAATATATATATATATATATATATATATATATATATATATATATATATATATATATATATATATATATATATATATATATATATATATATATGAATGATATAGGTTCGTGAATCCGAGGCCAACCCTGCATTGTTCAGTTGTTCAATGTCGTCATATGTATTTTTACTACAAAATACAGTATTGTGAGTTTCATTAATCCCTTTTTAAATGCTTTTGCAATATATATTTTTGGGACTGAGAATACATGCGCTGCTTTTACAAATGCTTTATGAAATAGACACAAATGATTGAAACTACATTCTATGGCTGGATTATTAAACCGAATATGCCCCTTTTTTAGTCTGGTAATCTAAGAATTAGGGAACAGACACCCTAATTGACGCGAACTCTAAAGATAGATCTATCGGGCCCAACAAGCCCCATCCAAAGTACCGGATACTTTAGTACTTTGAAATTTATATCATGTCCAAAGGAGGATCCCGGAATGATGGGGATATTCTTATATGCATATTGTGAATGTCGGTTACCAGGTGCTCAATCCATATGAATGATATTTTTGTCTCTATGCATGGGACGTATGTTTATGAGAAATGGAAATATGAAATCTTGTGGTCTATTAAAATTATGAAATGATTATTTATGTTAAACTAATGAACTCACCAACCTTTTGGTTGACACTTGAAAGCATGTTTATTCTCAGGTACAAAGAAATCTTCCGCTGTGCATTTGCTCATTTTAAAGATATTACTTGGAGTCATTCATGGCATATTTCCAAATACGTTGCATTCGAGTCGTTGAGTTCATCAAGATTATTATTAAGTCAATTATAGTTAGATATATTATGAAATGATATGCATGCCATCAAATTTTGATGTAATGAAAGATTGTCTTTTCAAAAATGAATGCAATGTTTGTAAAATGTATCATATAGAGGTCAAGTACCTCGCGATGTAATCAACTGATGTGAATCATTTATAATCGATATGGACTTAGTCCGGATAGATTAGGACGGGTCCTTTCAGTTGGTATCGGAGCGGTGGTCTTAGCGAACCAGGTCTTGCATTAGTATGTCTAACTGATAGTTGTTAGGATGCATTAGTGAGTCTGGACTTCGACCGTGTCTGCATGTCAAAAATTTTGCTTATCATTTCTAGTCGGAAATCATCTGCTTATCATTCTTAGAAAATTACCTTCTTATCATTCTTAGTCTAGACATGTCTTACTGCCTTGACTTGCATAGACAGTGTATAGATAAATTCATATCTTAGCGTATCTATTACTGTAGACTTTGCCTGGCAGCTTCCGTAGATTCCTCCGTAACTTATGGGATTTTAGTATGATATATGCATATGTAAATTATGTATTGCAGGGTACTAATCTATATCCTATAATCTATTTCTTATCAAAAATCCTTCATTTGATCGTACGATATGAATCCCTTAACCAGTTCGAGTCCCTCAGATTCCGATAGCTATTCTGATAGTTATTCCGACAGCTATTCCGACATGAATATTCACCTAAGCTCCAAAAGCAGTGTCATCAGAATGAATCAACCAATTCATCTGATGGGTTCGTAGCCTACTTAATCATTGGAGACAAAAAGAAGGTGATCTTTTCCATCAACCAAATTCACCACTTGGCGGTGAACCTGAAGCGCTTACCGACGAACCTGTTCGAGATACTATTTTCACCCTCATTTCTCGAATATCTCGCCACGACTATATCATAACTCAGATTCTAAACCTTATTCATCCGCTCGTCCGACCAACAATCATCCCTGAATAATAGAAGAAGTCAACGAACTTCGCGCTCGAATAATCAATTTGGAAAACGTGGTGCAAAACCTACCAGCTTCAACAACATCACCGGTACCAACAGTACCATCAGTAACAACACCAGTACCATCAACAATCCATGCCTCGACATCTCATTCTGTACCTCGAATATAATTATTGATCTACGAATCGTTCTACATCATTTATCTTCGTTCGACATGGCAATTATGTAATCTCTAATGTTTTAGAGATTATATATTCTTGTTCTAATGATAAATCAAATGAGTTTAATATCATATTGACTCATTAAATCCATGGTTACATCTGAAGAAAATATATATGTATATATGTTTTCATAAAGATTGTAATTAAAAATTCTTTTGTACAAACTGTTAATGGTGAAAATATTTTAACGGGTAGGTAATACCCGAGGAATATTTAAATTTCACATTAATAAGTTACACTGTATATTCTTCGAATCTGATTCAACAGTTATTCACTATCCTACTTACATCCACCGGTATCCGTATCCGTTCACCGCGGAATAATCATTTTCATTCAATTTTAAATTTGGATTTTGACCTATCAGAATCCAACAAGTGGCATAATGAAGAAAACATTTGATAAAATAAAATTTGTTAGAAACAGATTAATTAACTATGAGAAATTTTGTTAAGAATCCACGCTAACAAAATCCTAGCTAACTGTTCCTAGCTAACTGTTAATTCCGTATTACACTTTATTTTATCGCAATTTATTTATCGCAATTTAATTATCGCAATTTATTTACCGCAGTTTATTTATCGCAATTTATATTCTTGCAATTTTATTTATCAGCATTTAATCTCTGTTATTTATTTTATGCACTTTAAATATCGGGACACGTATACAACGTTTTGACATATCATATCGACTCATCTATATATATTATTTGGAATAACCATAGACACTCTATATGCAGTAATGCGGGAGTTAGCTATACAGGGTTGAGGTTGATTCTATAATAATATATATACTTTGAGTTGTGATCGAGTCTGAGATGTATACTGGTCACGATACGTATTAATTAATTCAAATATTATATATTAAAATATATATGAATTATTGGACTGTTAATTGTGGACTATCGACTGTGGACTGCCATCATTGGACAATTAAAAATGAATTAAAATATTGATTATAACATATGAAACTAAACAATTCTTCAAGTTTGCCACTAGATTTCGTCTTAAACATCATTTGTATCTTCACGATTACATTCTGCGTTCAAACCTTTCATGATTCTTGAAAACACCTCAATCGAGAGGATGAACCAACCGCACTTCATTTACGGGAGAAAAGAATGATGCATATAGTTATGCACCTGAAAACACTCAGAACCTGAGTAAACGTTTAACACGTAGCTGTGCTAATTCCTTTAGCGTTATTATTACCGAAAATAACTTTGCATCTGCTGTTCGAGATAACCAGTTTTGTCACAGCTCCAGCAAGACAACTTCGACTTTTCGTACGAAACAACCTTATTATAACATTGATATATACGCGTGCTCTTTTATTATTACCAGGGAACCTTTTATATTCCACCATATTACCATCAGCGTTTAATCATCTAAAAACACAATTCTCCTGAAACCACCTCGGATTGATAATCGGTAATTCAGATATGGCTGCATTAAATGTAGAGGAAACAGTAAAATTGTAAATGGCCTAAATGGCCAAGAGTTTGACGATAAAGAATGGAGTGTTGGGAAGGCTCGATAGAAAAGTTGGGACTGAAAAACGGATTGAGCTAACCACGAAGGAGACCAAGGACAAATACAAGGACCATACCCTATATTCAAAGAATCCAGGTAATTCTGGATCCGTTGAAATCTTTAGAGTATATCTTGCTCCGAAGTCATGTTAAAATCTTGCAGAAAATTTTTCTTCATCAACCCTCGAACTTAGAAATTCCAAAATATCATCATCAATATCTTCGATATTTCTGAGGATATTTTCATAAATATTCTCGGCCGAAACTATATACCTCTTCGTGCTTCCTGTGTTACATCATAAAAGAAACTATTTTAGTTTCTAAATTTTGAAACCTTCGAGTTTAAAATATGAATGTTATTGAAGTGATGTTGAGAACTGATGCATGAGTTAGTATAATATAATGACACTTGATCAACGTGATTATATTACAGTAAGTCATGCTGAGTTTCTAAATGGAACATGATGATTCACAGATTATAACGTCATCATGTGTCATGTTACATAACTCTTTCATTCTGATTAATTTCTGAACATATCAAGAAAATATATTCTTGATAGTTCTATTCTCAGTGATTCTGGTAATTTGACAAATCAAATCGTGCTAATACATTCTTTCTTATTTAGAACATGATGTTTATCCGAAATTCCATATTTATGAATTCTGGACCGTTACTCACTTTACTAGAGGTTGGGAGGATAATAACAAGGCAAAGAGCTCCAAAATATAAGAGAAAATATTAAGCCCAATAACAACACGGAGGTTCCAAACCGTGGATATTAATAAGAATAGCAATATAAAGACACGATAGAATTAAGAATAGAATCACCTCAAGGTAATAGTAAAAGTAAACAAATTCTTCTGGTGGGACACTGAACAGAAGAATGACAGAAATAATAATTAGGAAAATATCAAGGATTAGAACTGAATTAAGCATTTTCACAATCTTTTGGATGTATGAACTAAGAAAGAAAGTATAGGAATGGTGAGAATAATGGAACGGAAGGGTTTAATTTATAACGGAAATATCAGACAGAGTAATCGAGGCAGATCATCGTATTTAATTATAGAGATCTTAATTTCCTTACTCGCCGAAGAATCAAATCTCTCAGATTTTGAAGATTTTCTTTAAATTCCTTGAATTCCGGAATTCAACCATGACTAGTCAAAAGATATGATGAAACGTGTCTTTCTCATTTCACTATTTGGTGATAGCTTCACTCGTGCTTTTCGAATAATCGAATTAATTTATCTGTATTACTCAATAATGATAAAACTCTATTTATCAGCTCATATTCGTCATAAAAACATTTTTATTGTTAGCCATGACAACCTCACTCAAATTTAGGGACGAAATTTCTTTAACGGGTAGGTACTGTGACGACCCGAGAATTTTCGACTAAATTAAAACTTGATCTTCATATGTTTCCAACACGATAAGCAAAGTCTATTTAATTAAGTCTCAATTTGTAGAAACCCGTCCTAATCCATCCGGACGAAGTCCATATTGATTATAAACGATTCACAACAGTTGGTTACATCGCGAGGTACTTGACCTCTATATGATACATTTTACAAACATTGCATTCAATTTTGAAAAGACAATCTTCTATTACATCGAAAGTTGACGGTATGCATACCATTTCATAATATATCTAACTATAATTGACTTAATAATAATCTTGATGAACTCGAATGCAACGTCTTTTAAAATATGTCATGTATGACTCCAAATAATGTCTCTAAAATGAACAAATGCACAGCGGAAGATTTCTTTCGTACCTGAGAATAAACATGCTTTAAAGTGTCAACCAAAAGGTTGGTGAGTTCATTAGTTTAACATAAATAATCATTCCATAATTTTAATAGACCACAAGATTTCATATTTCCATTTCTCATAAACATACGTCCCATGCATAGAGACAAAAATATCATTCATATAGATTGAACACCTGGTAACCGACATTAACTAGATGCATATAAGAATATCCCCTATCATTCTGGGATCCTCCTTCGGACATGATATAAATTTCGAAGTACTAAAACATCCGGTACTTTGGATGGGGCTTGTTGGGCCCGATAGATCTATCTTTAGAGTTCGCGTCAATTAGGGTGTATGTTCCCTAATTCTTAGATTACCAGATTTAATAAAAAGGGGCATATTCGATTTCGATCATTCAACCATATAATGTAATTTTGATTACTTGTGTCTATTTCGTAAAAACATTAATAAATATTGCGCATGTATTCTTAGCCCAAAAATATAAAGGGTAAAAAGGTAAATGAAACTCACCTAATGTATTTTGTAGTAAAAATACATATGACGTCATTTAACAAGTGTATGGTTGACCTCGGATTCACGAACCTATATCATGTATATATATTAACACCAAATAGTAATCGTACAAGTTTATATATATATTATTAATAATATACTCGTTATAGATAAATTTATATTTACTCTATATATTTCATATCATTAATACTTATCATATCAGATTTTAATATAGTAATTACTCATTAAAATATTATTTAATATAATATGTAATATTGATATTAATGTAGTTATATTTTATGTCATAAATATATTTTTATATAGAAAATCCTTATTTGATATATTAATAAATAATAATACATATATAATACTTATAATAGCAATGAAAAAAAACTAATACTAATTATGATAAAATTCATAATAATTATACTAATAATAATAATAAAAATAATAATAATAATAATAATAATAATAATAATAATAATAATAATAATAAAAATTGATAAAATAATAGAAAATAATAAAAATAATAATAATAATAAATATAATAGATATAGCTACCTCAAGAATAGGCCCTTTAAATAAAAATAACGCCTCAGCTCAGGCTCGAACCCGAAACCTCTCGTTCCCAATCTACACCTTAAACCTCCTGAGCTAGTTTGTTTTTCTGAAATAGCACACGGCTTATTTTCTTTTAACTTGTTTTCCAATTCTATCATCATCTTATCTTTTTACATCTACTTGCCATCATTATCATCAAAACACATCTTTATCATAGAATCATGATCATAACCGAAGTATCATCATAATTCTTATCATCATTCTTTATTTTGTGATCATAATCATCATAAACCATTTATTATTTCATATATTTATTTATTATGCTTCGTATCATTTATCATATGCATATCCTTGTCATATTTGTATCAACACAAACATCATCCACTATCAAGTATCACATATAATCATAATTCATATCTTAATCATCTTCATACTCATAATTATAATTATAATCATAACCATACTCGTAATCATAATTACTTTCGATCGTCGTCAACATAAACTCATCTCACCATCAACCGTTTATTGACATCACATATTATCTTCTTAGCTCGCCTCATCATATTTAACAGCTTATAACGGAAACGCAGCTGTAGGATAAAAAAAATGAAATTTGCAGCCTTGGATTGTAATACCGATCGAGACTAGTAGAACATGCATAATGGACTTGCAAATTTCGTGGCCCAATTAACTTACAAGTCTATTTTAGATCCTTGATAAGCCCATTTAGTGGATGATAGTTAACAGTCCACCATAATTAATAAAGGGTTTTGTTGATTTGGAAACCTTGGCCATCGAAATAAAAAAATATGTGTGGGGTTTTGAATGTCGACATAAAGTGACAGGTTGCTTCCATTATCAATACAATCATCATCTCATCCGTCTTTATATATTTTCACTGTATTAGTTGGAAAGAAGAAGAAAAATATAATTAAAGGATAGCGAGTAGCAGAAATAATTTACATCATTATTCAATCTTCGTTTTCCCTTTCTTCATCTCGGTAGCAGTGGTGGCGAGCAAGAATGGGTTGGTTTGGTTTTATAATCGTAACAGACAAGGAATCAAACTATGGTTACATGATGGTTGTGAAGGTTCATGAAGAAAATGAAGATAAGTGATGGCGTTGAGGTTGTGGATGATGGTGGAAGTGTGGTGGTGGTATTGGATGGTGTTGGGTTCGATTGGAAGCTGAAAACAAAATGTTTAGTAGCAGCAAGCTCACGATTATGCTTCAGTTTTTTTTTGGTGTGTTCGAATATAAACAGGTTTGAAGGGTGATGGTAGTTGCAGGAGTGTTCGGTTATTGAGGTTGTGGGTTTCGTCCGAGAGCATCAACAAGTTTCGATGATAGGTTTGCTCATGACAAGAAATAGACAGGTTTAATGGTTCAATGGAGGTGAGGTGGTAGTCATCGAAATAGTAGTAGCCATAAGGTAAATAGTACCAGTAATATATTGATGTTTTTGAGTCAAGTAAACCCAAGGAAAGTTAATATTCTTCAAGCAAAAAACAAATGACCATATGTATAGTTCGAATGAAATATAATAGCAATAAATATCAAGCAGTGTAAAAATATTAATGATGGTTGGTTTGTAACAGAAAAAGATATGTAACTTACATGGTGTTTGGTTTATAGTTTATTCGAAACAGAAACAATTCGACCAAATGGTTTGCGTGGCTATTGTAATGGAGGTTGATGATTAGTTGTGATCAACCAAGAGAGGGTGACATATGGTTGTTTTGATAGTTCTCGGCCAATTTATTAGGAAGAAGAAAGATGTACGTGTTTTGTAAGGATAGTGGATGGTTTCAATATCTATAAAAGTAATACATGTAATATTCGAGCAGGTAGAAAAATAAAGTTGATAATGATCTTCTAACTAAACTTGTTGGGTTGTTGAGATTGAATTTGATTTGCTAATCAAATGAGAGACAAAGAATCACGGTGTAATTCAATGGACAAAAAATTCAAAAAGCAAATTTAGTTGTAACTGATTCGTGTAATTATTGTCCTTTTTTTTTTTTTTTATTTACTATTAATAATTAATAAAAATATATTATTAATAATAATACTTTTAATAATAATAATAGATATATTACTAATAATAACAATATTGATAATTATAATAATGGTGATCTTAATAATAATAATACTAATAATAATAATTAATGTAATAATCATATAACAATTATAATTAAACTTGTATTTACATTTAATATATAATTTTTACAATTTATTACTTATGTAATGTTTACTATTTATAAAATATGTAATTAAGTATTTACACATAATATTTATATATGTATATATATATATATATATATATATATATATATATATATATATATATATATATATATATATATATATATATATATATATATATATATATATATATAAGTATATATAATAATATTTATACATAGAATCATATATATTTATATAGATTCCTTTTAAATTACATATATTAGTTAACTTTTATATTTATATATTTAATTATATATTTACATACACACAATGGTTCATGAATCATCGGGAATAGTTAAAGGTCAAATTCATATAAACAGTTTCAAAAATTTTAGACCCAACTTTACAGACTTGGCTTATCGTATCGAGATCATGTAAAGATTAAGTTTAAATTTGGTCGGAAATTCCCGGGTCATCACAGTACCTACCCGTTAAAGAAATTTCGTCCCGAAATTTGAGTGAGGTCATCATGCTAACAATAAATATGTTTTTCTTGACGAATATGAGCTGATAAATAGAGTTTTCATCATTACAGAATAATACAGATAAAATAATTCGATTATTCAAAGAGCACGAATGAAACTATCATGAGAGAGGTCCCAACGGGCATCGTCCACCTTCGCCCAAAAACTTGCCCAAATTTTTAGCCGTTAGTAAAATAAAAAAAAATTCCAACGGCTATCCCAACGGTCACTTTTACACTATAAAAACACCAACCATATACTTCATTTTATACACTCAAACATATATTTCTTTTATATTTCCACCTTTCTCAAAATCAAAATCAAACACTCCCAAACTGCAAAATGTTAACACTTCTCCCAATGATTGTTTCATTCGATGTTCATTACGGAGGTGATTTCTGTAATCAAATGAAGGAATATAAGTGGGATGACAGTATTTCGTTTGAAGATATCGACATTCGTGATGTTGGTTTACAAGACTTGCTATCCTTTTTGAAGGAAAAAGTTCCGTGTGAATTCACGTCTGTGTTCTTTTATAAAGACGATTATGATGCAGATTGTAGGGCAAGTTTTCTGTGTACCGATGATCAATGGTACTTTATAAAAGATACCATTGAAGATCGCGGTAAACGCATTTCTTTGTATGCTGTTCTTAAAGATGAAGAGACGTTGGGTTATCGTTATCTCGATGAATCAGCTGAAGCAGCAGTTGAGGCATCAAAAGAAATACCGATGTCTCCAGAGTACCTCACGGATGGTGAAATGACTGGTGAACGCTACTTTGCAAATGACAATTGACGACGATGAGTAGTTTGATTGTAATCTTTTAATTTTTAATTGTCGTGATGTTTTAATTTTTAATTATTGTAATTTCAGTGTTGTTGTCGAGTTTTATATCTTCCTTTATGTTTCAGAGCTCTTCGTCTTTTTAATCTCCTCTCGATCTCTAGTAAAACGAGTAATGGTCTAGAATTTGTAAGTATGGAGTTTCGAATGAATTTAATGTTATAATCAAGAAAGAACGTAATAGCACGATTTGATTCGTCAAATTACCAGAATCATAGAGAATAGAGCTATCAAGAATATACTTTCTTGATATGTTCAGAAGTTAATTAGAATGAAAGAGTTATGTAACATGACACATGATGGTGGTATGATCTACTGTGAACCATCATGTCCCATTAGAACTCAGCATGACTTACTGTAATATAATCACGTTGATCAAGTGTCATTATATTATACTAACTCATGCATCAGTTTCCAACACTACTTCAATAACATTCATATTTTAAGCTCGAAAGTTTACAGAATATAGAAACTAACAGTTTCTATATGATGTAACACTGATAGCACTAATAGATTACTGATTTCAGATAAGAATAGTTATGAAAATATCTTCAGAAATATGGAGGATATTTATAATGAAAGATACAATGATATCTTGGAATTTCTAAGATCAGAGGATGATGAAGAATATTGTCCGCAAGGGTTTAGAGTAAGGAGCAAGATATTCGCTAAAGATTTCATCGGATCCAGAATTACCTGGATACTTTGAATATAGAGCTTGGTCCTTGTATTTGTCCTTGGTCTCCTTCATAGTTCGCTCAATCTATTTTTCAGTACCAAACTTTCTATCGAGCGTTCCTAACACTCCTTTCTTTATCATCAAACTTTTGGCCGTTTAGACCATCTACCATTTTTTTCTCTACATTTAATGCTACGATATCTGAATCATCGGTTATCAATCCGGGGTGGTTTCAGGAGAATTGTGTTTTTAGATGATTAAACGCTGATGGTAATATAGTGAAATATGAAAGGTTCTCCGGTAACAATAAAAGAGCACGCATATATATCAAAGTTATATTAAGGTTGTTTTGAATGAAAAGTCAAAATTGTCTTGCTGAAGCTGTGACAAAATTTGCTACTTTGAAAGGAATTATTAAGTTATTTTGGGTAATAATATCACTAAGAAATTAGCATAGCTACGTTTTAAACGTTTACTCAGTTGTCGAGAGTTTCTCAGATGAAAAGTTATACACATCAATCTTTTCTTCCATAGATGAAATGCGGCTGGTTCATCCTCTCGATTGAGGTGTTTTCAAGAATTACGAAAGGTTTGGACGCAGATTGTAATCGTCAAGATACAAATGAGGTTTTAGGGTGAAATCAAATGGCAAACTTGAAGATTTGTTTAGTTTCATATGTTATAATCAATATTTTAATTCATTTTAATTGTCCAATGCTGGTAGTCCTCGATTGATAGTCCACAGTTAGCAATTCAACAATTCATATATAATTTAATATATAATATTTGAATTAATTAATACGTATCGTGACCCGTATTCGTCTCAGACTCGATCACAACTCAAACTATATATATTATTGTAGAACCAACCTCAACCCTGTATAGAGAACTCGGTCATTACTGCATATAGAGTGTCTATGGTGATTCTAAATAATATATATAGATGCGTCGATATGATATGTCAAAACCTTGTATACGTGTCCCGATATTTAAAGAGCGTAAAATAAATACAGAAATTAAATGACGATAAATAAAATTGCTACAATATAAATTGCGATAAATAAACTGCGATAAATAAATTGCGATAATTAAATTGCGATAAATAAATTGCGATAAAATAAAATGTAATACAGAATTAACAGTTAGCTAGGAACAGTTAGCTAGGATCTTGTTAGCGTGGTTTCTTAACAAAATTTCATATTGTTAATTAGTCTGTTTCTAATCAATTTTTATTGTGTCCATTATTTTTTCATTATGCCACTTGTTGGATTCTGGTAAATCAAAATCCAAATATGAAATTGAATTTGAATGAAAATAGTTATTCTTTGATGAACGGATACGTATATCTTGTGGATGTAAGTAGAATGGTAAATAACTGTTGAATCAGATTCGAAGAATGTACAATGTAACTTATTAATGTGAAATCTAAATATTCCTCGGGTATTACCTACCCGTTAAAATATTTTCACCATTAACAATATATACAAAAGAATTTTTAATTACAATCTTTATGAAAATATACTTAAATATATATTTTCTTCAGATGTAATTATAGATTTAATGAGTTAATATAGTATTAATCTCATTTGATTTACCGTCAGAACTAAGATACATAATCTATAAAACATTAGAGATTACATGATCGCCATGTCGAACGAAGATAAAATAGATAGAACGATACGTAGAACGATGATTATGCTCGGGTACAGAATGTGATATTGAGGCAAGGATTGTTGATGATACAGGTGCTGTTACTGATGGTACTGTTGATGTCGGTGATGTTGCTGAAGCTGGTAAGTTTTGCACCATGTTCTCCAAATTGATTACTCGAGCGCGAAACTCGTTGACTTCTTTGATTACTCCGGGATGATTGTCGGTCGGAACGAGCGGATGAATATGGTTTAGAATCTGAGTTATGATATAGTCGTGGCGAGATATTCGGGAAATGAGGGTGAAAATGGTGTTACGAACAGGTTCGCCGGTAAGTGCTTCAGGTTCTTCGCCAAAAGGTGAATTCGGTTAGTGGAAGGGATCGCCTTCTGCGCGTTTCCATTGATTAAGTCGACTACGAATCCATCAGATAAATTGAGGATGGATGATTGGTTGATTCATTCTGGTGACGTTGCTTCCGGAGCTTAGATGACTATCCATTCGGAATAACTGTCGGGATAACTATCGGAATAGCTGTCAGAATCCGAGGGACTCGAACTAGTTGAGGGATTCATCTCGTACGATCAGATGAAGAATTTTCGATAAGAAATAGATTATAGGATGTAGATTAGTACCCTGCAATACATAATTTATATATGCATATATAATACTAAAATCCCATAAGTTACGGAGGAATCTACGGAAACTGTCAGACAAAGTCTACAGTAACAGATATGCTAAGATATGAATTAGCAGATATGCTAAGATACGAATTTTGTCTATACACTATTCATACAATCATTGCAGTAAGATGTGTCTAGACTAAGAATGATAAGCAGGTAATTTCCTAAGGATAATAAGTAGATGATTTTCGACACGAATGATAAGCAAAACTTTTGACATGCAGACACGGTCGAAGTCCAGACTTACTAATGCATCCTAACGACTATCAGTTAGACACACTAATGTAAGACTTGGTTCGCTAAGACCACCGCTCTGATACCAACTGTAGAAACCCATCCTAATCCATCCGGACGAAGTCCATATCGATTATAAACGATTCACAACAGTTGGTTACATCGCGAGGTACTTGACCTCTATATGATACATTTTACAAACATTGCATTCAATTTTGAAAAGACAATCTTCCATTACATCGAAAGTTGACGGCATGCATACCATTTCATAATATATCTAACTATAATTGACTTAATAATAAACTTGATGAACTCGAATGCAACGTCTTTTGAAATATGTCATGTATGACTCCAAATAATGTCTCTAAAATGAACAAATGCACAGCGGAAGATTTCTTTCGTACCTGAGAATAAACATACTTTAAAGTGTCAACCAAAAGGTTGGTGAGTTCATTAGTTTAACATAAATAATCATTCCATAATTTTAATAGACCACCAGATTTCATATTTCCATTTCTCATAAACATACGTCCCATGCATAGAGACAAAAATATCATTCATATGGATTGAACACCTGGTAACCGACATTAACTAGATGCATATAAGAATATCCCCTATCATTCTGGGATCCTCCTTCGGACATGATATAAATTTCGAAGTACTAAAACATCCGGTACTTTGGATGGGGCTTGTTGGGCCCGATAGATCTATCTTTAGAGTTCGCGTCAATTAGGGTGTATGTTCCCTAATTCTTAGATTACCAGATTTAATAAAAAGGGGCATATTCGATTTCGATCATTCAACCATATAATGTAGTTTTGATTACTTGTGTCTATTTCGAAAAAACATTTATAAAAATTGCGCATGTATTCTCAGCCCAAAAATATAAAGGGTAAAAAGGTAAATGAAACTCACCTAATGTATTTTATAGTAAAAATACATATGACGTCATTTAACAAGTGTATGGTTGACCTCGGATTCACGAACCTATATCATGTATATATATTAACACCAAATAGTAATCGTACAAGTTTATATATATATTATTAATAATATACTCGTTATAGATAAATTTATATTTACTCTATATATTTCATATCATTAATACTTATCATATCAGATTTTAATATAGTAATTACTCATTAAAATATTATTTAATATAATATGTAATATTGATATTAATGTAGTTATATTTTATGTCATAAATATATTTTTATATAGAAAATCCTTATTTGATATATTAATAATACTTATAATAGCAATGAAAAAAAACTAATACTAATTATGATAAAATTCATAATAATTATACTAATAATAATAATAATAATAATAATAATAATAATAATAATAATAATAATAATAATAATAATAATAATAATAATAATAATAATAATAATAATAATAATAATAATAATAATAATAATAAAAATAAAAATTGATAAAATAATAGAAAATAATAAAAATAAAAATAATAAAAATAATAATAATAATAATAATAATAATAATAATAATAATAATAATAATAATAATAAGAATAATAATAGATATAGCTACCTCAAGAATAGGCCCTTTAAATAAAAATAACGCCTCAGCTCAGGCTCGAACCCGAAACCTCTCGTTCCCAATCTACACCTTAAACCTCCTGAGCTAGTTTGTTTTTCTGAAATAGCACACGGCTTATTTTCTTTTAACTTGTTTTCCAATTCTATCATCATCTTATCTTTTTACATCTACTTGCCATCATTATCATCAAAACACATCTTTATCATAGAATCATGATCATAACCGAAGTATCATCATAATTCTTATCATCATTCTTTATTTTGTGATAATCATCATAAACCATTTATTATTTCATGTATTTATTTATTATGCTTCGTATCATTTATCATATGCATATCCTTATCATATTTGTATCAACACAAACATCATCCACTATCAAGTATCACATATAATCATAATTCATATCTTAATCATCTTCATACTCATAATTATAATTATAATCATAACCATACTCGTAATCATAATTACTTTCGATCGTCGTCAACATAAACTCATCTCACCATCAACCGTTTATTGACATCACGTATTATCTTCTTAGCTCGCCTCATCATATTTAACAGCTTATAACGGAAACGCAGCTGTAGGATAAAAAAAAATGAAATTTGCAGCCTTGGATTGTAATACCGATCGAGACTAGTAGAACATGCATAATGGACTTGCAAATTTCGTGGCCCAATTAACTTACAAGTCTATTTTAGATCCTTGATAAGCCCATTTAGTGGATGATAGTTAACAGTCCACCATAATCAATAAAGGGTTTTGTTGATTTGGAAACCTTGGCCATCGAAATAAAAAATATGTGTGGGGTTTTGAATGTCGACATAAAGTGACAGGTTGCTTCCATTATCAATACAATCATCATCTCATCCGTCTTTATATATTGTCATTGTATTAGTTGGAAAGAAGAAAAAAAAATATAATTAAAGGATAGCGAGTAGCAGAAATAATTTACATCATTATTCAATCTTCGTTTTCCCTTTCTTCATCTCGGTAGCAATGGTGGCGAGCAAGAATGGGTTGGTTTGGTTTTATAATCGTAACAGACAAGGAATCAAACTATGGTTACATGATGGTTATGAAGGTTCATGAAGAAAATGAAGATAAGTGATGGCGTTGAGGTTGTGGATGATGGTGGAAGTGTGGTGGTGATATTGGATGGTGTTGGGTTCGATTGGAAGTAAAACTGAAAACAAAATGTTTAGTAGCAGCAAGCTCACGATTATGCTTCAGTTTTTTTTTTGGTGTGTTCGAATATAAACAGGTTTGAAGGGTGATGGTAGTTGCAGGAGTGTTCGGTTATTGAGGTTGTGGGTTTCGTCCGAGAGCATCAACAAGTTTCGATGATAGGTTTGCTCATGACAAGAAATAGACAGGTTTGATGGTTCAATGGAGGTGAGGTGGTAGTCATCGAAATAGTAGTAGCCATAAGGTAAATAGTACCAGTAATATATTGATGTTTTTGAGTCAAGTAAACCCAAGGAAAGTTAATATTCTTCAAGCAGAAAATAAATGACCATATGTATAGTTCGAATGAAATATAATAGCAATAAATATCAAGCAGTGTAAAAATATTAATGATGGTTGGTTTGTAACAGAAAAAGATATGTAACTTACATGGTGTTTGGTTTATAGTTTATTCGAAACAGAAATAATTCGGCCAAATGGTTTGCGTGGCTGTTGTGATGGAGGTTGATGATTAGTTGTGATCAACCAAGAGAGGGTGACATATGGTTGTTTTGATAGTTCTCGGCCAATTTATTAGGAAGAAGAAAGATGTATGTGTTTTGTAAGGATAGTGGATGGTTTCAATATCTATAAAAGCAATACATGTAATATTCGAGCAGGTAGAAAAATAAAGTTGATAATGATCTTCTAACTAAACTTATTGGGTTGTTGAGATTAAATTTGATTTAATAATCAAATGAGAGACAAAGAATCACGGTGTAATTCAATGGACAAAAAATTCAAAAAGCAAATTTAGTTGTAACTGATTCGTGTAATTATTGTCCTTTTTATTTTATTTTTATTTACTATTAATAATTAATAAATATATATTATTAATAATAATACTTTTAATAATAATAATAGATATATTACTAATAATAACAATATTGATAATTATAATAATGGTGATCTTAATAATAATAATACTAATAATAATAATTAATGTAATAATCATATAACAATTATAATTAAACTTGTATTTACATTTAATATATAATTTTTACAATTTATTACTTATGTAATGTTTACTATTTATAAAATATGTAATTAAGTATTTACACATAATATTTATATATTATATATATATAAGTATATATAATAATATTTATACATAGAATCATATATATTTATATAGATTCCTTTTAAATTACATATATTAGTTAACTTTTATATTTATATATTTAATTATATATTTACATACACACAATGGTTCATGAATCATCGGGAATAGTTAAAGGTCAAATTCATATAAACAGTTTCAAAAATTTTAGACCCAACTTTACAGACTTGGCTTATCGTATCGAGATCATGTAAAGATTAAGTTTAAATTTGGTCGGAAATTCCCGGGTCATCACACAATTTGTGGAACAGTTCACATGAATTCTTTTGACCTATGACTATTACCGGCGATTCATGAACCTTTGAATTGTAAATACAAATGTATATATATAAATGATTATATACGTAAATAACTACATATAATAAATGTGATATATTAATGAACTATTTTGTGATTAAAGATAATTTAAAACAACTAAAACTTGTTATTTTAAATATATAGAGTATATTGAAAATAAATGAATTTGAATATAATTTGTCAACGTTAACAAAGTATTTAATGTATAATGTTATACTCCGAGATTATTTGTTCAATATATATATATAATTAATACATTTATTTACTAGATATTTAAAACATAATTAAATGTGTAGTTGTTGAAGTATCTAGATATATATATATATATATATATATATATATATATATATATATATATATATATATATATATATATATATATATATATATATATATATATATATATATATATATATTAAATATTGAATGTATGATATTATATATTATGATATTACATAACTAATAAAAAGTAATATTAATATATGTAAATACAAGTTAAAATATAGTTAATATATATACTTTCATTAAGATATAAATATTAATATTAGTATTAATATCAGTATTATTAATATTATTAAAATGGTATTACATAGATATAAAATTGATACATGAAATTTGTTACATTATAATTATTACTATTTTAGAATTTTTATTATCATTATCACTAAAAATCATTATATTTTTTAGGATATCATTATTATTATAAATAATACAATATATTATTATTATCATAAATAATATCATATTTATAACTATCATTATCATTATCAGTATTATTATTATTATTTATTGTTATTATTATTATTAATATTAATAGTATTATTATTATTATTATTATTGATATAATTATTATTAACTAGTATTATTATTATTAATATTATTATTATTAGTATTATATATTAAATGTAAATGTAAATAAAATAAAATAAAAGCGTATATACTTTTCAATCAGATATATGTTTCCCTCTTCTGTTTTTTTTTTCTGATCCGTGACCTCTTGTCGAACCCTACATACAATATCTATCAATTATATTTTTTCTTATGTATCAATCATTTAATCCCTCTAGGTATATCGTTCATGGAGAGCTGCAAGATTAAAAACAGTTTATTTTTTTTCCTTTCTTTTGTAGTGACCCGAACTTTTCCATGTTTATATATATTAATTGAGATTGATATTTACATGATTAAATGTTTCCAACATGTTAAGCAATCAAATTTGTTAAGACTTGATTAATTGAAATATGTTTCATATAGACAATTGACCACCCAAGTTGACCGGTGATTCACGAACGTTAAAACTTGTAAAAACTATACAATGACATATATATGGTTATATATATAGTTAACATGTTTTTATTATAAGTATGTATCTCATTAGGTATTTTAACAATGAGTTAAATACATAAAAATGAGACTATTAATTTAAGAAACTCGAAAACGATATATATAACGATTATCGTTATAACAATGTCTTACTAGGTACATATGAATCATATTAAGATATTGATACACTTGGTTAATTATGTTAAATGATAAGTAAATATATTATTAAGTGTATTAACAATGAAATAAATATGTAAAAATAAGACTACTAACTTAATGATTTCGAAACGAGACATATATGTAACGATTATCGTTGTAACGACATTTAACTGTATATACATCATACTAAGATATATTATATATCATAATATCATGATAATATAATAATTTAACATCTCATTTGTTATAATAAACAATGGGTTAACAACATTCAACAAGATCATTAACCTAAAGGTTTCAAAACAACATTTACATGTAACGACCAACGATGACTTAACGACTCAGTTAAAATGTATATACATGTAGTGTTTTAATATGTATTCATACACTTTTGAAAGACTTCAAGACACTTATCAAAATACTTCTACTTAACAAAAATGCTTACAATTACATCCTCGTTCAGTTTCATCAACAATTCTACTCGTATGCACCCGTATTCGTACTCGTACAATACACACCTTTTAGATGTATGTACTATTGGTATATACACTCCAATGATCAGCTCTTAGCAGCCCATGTGAGTCACCTAACACATGTGGGAACCATTGATAATGCTAAAAACGAACATATATTTCATAGCATTATTCCTCAAGAAAGACAAGATTTTAGTTGGTATTGTTCGATTTACAAGCAATATTCGTTTAAATTTTAAAAAGAGAAGATAAAAAGCAGATTCGACAAATTGAAGACAAAAAGGTCCAAAGAGCTAAAAAGTACAAAATACAATTAAAAAGGTTCAAAATATTGATGAGGAACGTCTCAAAATGACAAGAGTACAAGTTACAAGACGCAAAGTACGCGATTTAAAATAATACGCGAGGACGTCCGAAAATCCGGAACCGGGACCTGAGCCAAGAAGAAACGCCCGACGCAACGGACCAAAAATATCTAGTCTACTATGCACAAGAATATAATATAATATATATATAATTATATATAATTATATATTATATATATTATTATTATTATATTACGTCGGCAAGAAGAAAACAAAGTAGTTGGCTGAATCCAGGGTGGCCATGCGACTCGCATGGCCAGAAGCACAAATCCATGCGAGTCGCATGGTGTGAGATTGCTGGTCAGGTCCTATAAAAAGCCAGTTTTCTGCCGAGTTTTACACATCTTTTTTTTTCTTCCTCTTCATACGTAAATATAATTATATTTATAATTTATATTTTAATTTTAATTATAATTCTAATAATAAGGGTATGTTAGCGAATGTTGTAAGGGTGTAAGTCGAAATTCTGTCTGTGTAACGCTACGCTATTTTTAATCATTGTAAGTTATGTTCAACCTTTTTATATTAATGTCTCGTAGCTAAGTTATTATTATGCTTATTTAAAACGAAGTAATCATGATGTTGGGCTAATTACTAAAATTGGGTAATTGGACTTTGTACCATAATTGGGGTTTGGACAAAAGAACGACACTTGTGGAAATTAGACTATGGGCTATTAATGGGCTTTATATTTGTTTAACTAAATGAAAATTTGTTAATATTAATATAAAGATTTACAATTGGGCGTCCCTATAAATTACCATATACACTCGATCGGACACGATGGGCGGGGTATTTATATGTACGAATAATCGTTCATTTAACCGGACACGGGAATGGATTAATAGCCACTAGAATAATTAAAACAGGGGTGAAATTACATTCAAGGGTAATTGGTGTAATTGTTAACAAAGTAGTAAAACCTTGGTTTACACGCAGTCGATAACCTGGTGTATTCATTAAACAAAGTATTAAAACCTTGTTACAATTCGAATCCCCAATTAGTTGGAATATTTAACTTCGGGTATAATAATAATTTGTCAAGGACACTTGCAATTTATATTTATGACTGATGGACTGTTATGGACAAAAACCAGACGGACATATTGAATAATTCAGGACAAAGGACAATTAACCCATGGGCATAAAACTAAAATCAACACGTCAAACATCATGATTACGGAAGTTTAAATAAGCATAATTCTTTTATTTCATATTTAATTTCCTTTATTTTATATTTAATTGCACTTCTAATTATCGCACTTTTATTTATTGTTATTTTATTTTATCGCATTTTTATTATTCGCAATTTCATTATCGTTATTTACTTTACGCTTTAATTTAAGTCTTGTATTTATTTTATATTTTACATTAGGTTTTAACTGCGACTAAAGTTTTAAAATCGACAAACCGGTCATTAAACGGTAAAAACCCCCTTTATAATAATAATATTATCTTATATATATTTGTATTTTTATAAAAGTAAACTAATATAGCGTTGAGCTTTGTTTAAAGATTTCCCTGTGGAACGAACCGGACTTACTAAAAACTACACTACTGTACGATTAGGTACACTGCCTATAGTGTTGTAGCAAGGTTTAAGTATATCCATTCTATAAATAAATAAATATCTTGTGTAAAATTGTATCGTATTTAATAGTTTTTCCTAGTAAAATATAAGCTATTTTATATACACCTCGTTCGACATCAAGTATTTTTGGCGCCGCTGCCGGGGAAATTCGCCGAAGCGAAACGCCATATTTTTAATTTTTAAGTTATAATTAGTTTTTGTAAAATTTATATTTTTTTAAAAAAAAATATATATATAAAAAAAAAAAGAGAGCTTTTAAAATCGAAAAAAAAAAAAAAGTATTTTAAATATATTTTTTTAAGTTTTTCTTTTATTTTTACAAAATTATAAAGTATTTTAAGTTTATTTTTAGTTTTAAAAATTAAGTTTTATTTTAATTATATATATATATTTATATTTTAAATATAAAACAGAAAAAAGAAAATAAATATTAAATATACGTGACCTGTCAAATTGAACCTGTCCAGTTGAACCGGTCCAGTTAGTCATGCGACTCGCATGACCCAACCCCTTAAATCATGCGACTCGCATGAGGGGTCTGACAGGGCCACATCCAAACCCTAATTTCGCATTTATTACGTATATTATTTAATTATTATTATTTAAAACCCTAAAACTATTATTATTATTATAATTAAAGTTTTTAATTTATTTAGTTATTTTTACTTTTTGTTTAGTATTATTATTTATTTACTTAATACTTTTATTATAAAATATAAAAATAATATTTTTATAAAATCTAATATTTTTATAACTTTTTATAACTTTTATATTTTGTCCCTTTTTAATCGTTGTAGCGTAATATTTGTATTTTTTAGCTCATTTTTAATTTTAAACTTAGTTTTTGCTATAGTTATTTTTACTCCTAGATTTTTAGGCTTTGCCGTAGAATTCATTAAGTGCTTTTTCTTTAGACTAAGATTTAGGTGCTTTAGAATTTTGCGACGCCTTTTTAAGTTTTAGTTTCTTTTTAAGTTATTTCCATTTGGGATTTAGTTTTTCCTGTAAGCTTTAATATTTTTAGACCTTTTACTATGTATCAATTATCATTCCAATTAGTAATATCAATTTGCGATTATAATTTTAAGTTAGTTGTAGTAATAAGGTTAAATTAGTTAAGTATTTTTAAGTTTTTATAAGTTTCTTTTATTTTTCCACCACCTTTTATTTTTCAACCATTTTTTCTTTTTCAACCTTTTTCGACGAACTCTTTTTCTCTCTTATTTCTCGCCATTCTAGTTTTTAGGACTTAGAATTTTTTCTACTTCTTATCTAAATTTCTTAAAATTACGAAAATTTATTTTAAGTGGTTAAATTGATAGACATCAAAATTTTCTGGTTCGTAGTAATAGTTGGATTTGTACGTGGACCGGGTTATTGGAGCCAAACAGTCCTCAATTATATTGAGACCAAACGAATCCTGCCCCTCTGCTGCATCTTTTGGCTATTCGAAACATGGGCAAAATCAGAAAAGTCTATTGATTGGATAACTTATTATAATTTTTCTTTCCTTTTAAAAACTAATAGGATATTCAGTGAATGCACCGAGCAAGACGTTCATCACCTTTTGTACGTTCACCACCTGTAACTCGATCAAGACATCGTTTAACAAATATAACCGCCGTTGATTTTTCTTTAGAATCATCATCCAGTCGACCAAGTACTTCAGTTCAAATTTCCGATAATCCATTTTTTGAACCCAACCTCACAATTGAGAATCCAGAGAATATTCAGGAACGGTTCGTAGATCCTGAACCATTAAACTTTCCTCCGGAACCACCAATCATTCAAACAGGGATTGTTGAGGAACGAACTATTAAATCAGAATCATCTAGTGATACCGATTCAACAAATTCAATTATGGAGAATCTGGAACCTTTAAGTATGGAAGACCGAATGAGAGCTAAACGCACTGGCCAAGGTCACGCAATTACTCATCCAGACATTAATGCGCCAGATTATGAAATCAAGGGACAAATTCTACACATGGTGACTAATCAATGCCAATTTAGTGGTGCGCCGAAGGAAGATCCAAATGAACATCTACGTACCTTTAATAGGATCTGCACACTATTTAAAATACGAGAAGTGGAGGATGAACAGATATATCTCATGTTATTTCCCTGGACTTTAAAGGGAGAAGCCAAAGATTGGTTGGAATCGTTACCTGAAGGGGCGATTGATACATGGGACGTTTTAATTGATAAATTTCTTAAACAATTCTTTCCTGCATCTAAAGCCGTAAGACTTCAAGCAGAAATTGTTACGTTCACACAGAAGCCAAATGAAACTCTATATGAGGCGTGGACAAGATATGGAAAGTTGTTAAGAGGATGTCCGCAACATGGTTTAGACACCTGTCAAATAGTACAAATATTCTACCAAGGATGCGACATCACTACAAGGAAAGACATAGATATAGCAGCTGGTGGTTCTATTATGAAGAAAACCGAAACTGATGCTTACAAAATTATTGATAACACTGCTTCCCACTCACATGAGTGGCACCAAGAAAAAGATATCATTAGATCATCTAAAGCAGCTAGAGCCGATTCTAGCCATGACTTAGATTCCATTTCCGCAAAGATAGATGCTTTCGAGAGACGAATGGAAAAGATGACTAAGGATATTCATGCTATACGAATTAGTTGTGAGCAGTGTGGAGGACCACATTTGACAAAAGATTGTCTCAGTATTGAATTAACAATGGAACAAAGAGAGAATATTTCATACATAAACCAAAGGCCTGGAAATAATTATCAGAATAATTATCAACCGCCAAGACCGATTTACAATCAAAACCAGAATTATAACCGAAATATTCCATACAACAACCAACAAGGTCCTAGCAATCCACAATTATCCAACAATGCTTACAATCAGCAAAGACCGAATTTTCAAAACAAACCAGCACAACAAACCGATGATAAAAAGCCAAATTTAGAAGATATGATGACGAAGCTAGTTGAAACTCAAACGCAGTTTTTCACATCTCAGAAACAAACCAATGAACAAAATGCTCAAGCATTTAGAAATCAACAAGCTTCTATTCAAAATCTGGAACAAGAAGTAAGTAACCTAGCAAGGTTAATAGGTGAAAGAAAACCGGGAAGTCTACCTAGCGATACAAACGCTAACCCCCGGAATGAAACAGCTAAAGCTATTACCACAAGAAGTGGTACAACACTTAAACCACCTGAAATACCTGTAACTTCTGATGAAACTATTCCTACTCCATAAGAACCACAACCTGATCAAGATAAGGAAAAAGAACCGGTAGTTGAAAAGGATAATGAAGATAACACAGTTAAGGATAAACCTTATGTTAAACCATACCAACCACCACTTCCTTATCCGAGTAAAATGAAGAAAGAAAAACTTGAAGCCGAGCAATCCAAATTTTTGGATATGTTTAAACAGATAAATGTAAATCTTCCTTTCATTGATGTGATTTCAGGAATGCCAAGATATGCTAAATTCTTGAAAGATCTAATCACGAATAGAAAGAAAATGGAAGAACTCTCGGCTGTTACTATGAATGCCAATTGTTCAGCAGTGCTGTTGAATAAGATACCAGAAAAATTATCTGATCCAGGAAGTTTCACAATTCCATGTTTTCTGGGTAGTCTTAGTTCAATAGAAGCATTGGCAGACTTAGGTGCTAGTATAAATCTAATGCCGTATTCACTATACGCTAAACTAGACCTTGGAGAATTGAAACCAACCAGAATAAGCATACAACTAGCCGATAGATCAATAAAATATCCTAGAGGGATAATGGAGAAAATGCTAGTTAAAGTTGGTACTTTAGTATTTCCAGTAGATTTTGTTGTTCTGGACATGGAAGAAGATTCTCAAGTTCCTCTCATATTAGGAAGACCATTCTTAAACACGGCTAAAGCAATGATAGACGTGTTCGGTAAGAAACTGACCCTAAGTATAGAGGATGAGAGTGTTACCTTTTCAGTTGATAGAGCAATGCAACAACCACAATCTGCAGATGATACATGTTATTATATTCAAACTATAGATGCACATGCAGAATTATTAGAAGAATTTCCAGAATTACAAGGAACAGGAGAATGTTCTTTAGGAGAAGGAAATGAACCAATTGATGAAGCTGAAATGTTAGCTACACTTATAGCTAATGGATATGAACCAACAACAGAAGAAATTCAAATGCTAAAAGAAGAAGACAGATATCGATATAAATCATCGATAGAAGAACCTCCGAAATTAGAGTTAAAGCCACTTCCAAACCATTTGGAATACGCTTATTTACATGGTGAATCTGAATTACCTGTAATAATATCGTCTTCTCTTACTGAAAATGAGAAATCACAACTCATTTCTGTGTTGAAAGCTCATAAACCAGCCATTGCATGGAAGATTCATGATATTAAAGGAATCAGTCCTTCGTATTGCACACATAAAATCCTTATGGAAGAAGGTCATAAAACGTATGTGCAACGCCAACGAAGACTAAATCCTAATATGCAAGATGTAGTTAAGAAAGAGATTATTAAACTGCTAGATGCAGGTTTGATATATCCAATTTCTGATAGTCCATGGGTAAGCCCAGTTCAATGCGTGCCTAAGAAGGGTGGCATGACTGTCATCACAAATGAGAAAAATGAGCTTATTCCTACTAGGACTGTAACAGGATGGCGTGTATGTATTGATTATAGAAAATTAAATGACGCCACCAGAAAAGATCACTTTCCCTTACCTTTCATAGATCAAATGTTGGAAAGATTAGCCGGAAATAGTTACTATTGTTTTCTAGATGGATTTTCCGGATATTTTCAAATTCCAATAGCACCCGAAGATCAAGAGAAAACCACATTCACGTGCCCTTATGGTACTTTTGCTTATAAACGCATGCCATTTGGACTTTGCAACGCCCCTGCAACCTTTCAAAGGTGTATGATGGCGATTTTTCACGACATGATAGAAGAATGCATGGAAGTATTCATGGATGACTTTTCAGTCTTCGGTGATACATTTAAATCATGTCTAGTTAATCTGGAACGAATGCTAATTAGATGCGAAAAATCAAATCTAGTACTTAATTGGGAGAAATGCCATTTCATGGTTAAAGAAGGCATCGTTCTTGGACATAAAATTTCAAAAGAAGGAATTGAAGTGGATAGAGCTAAAGTAGATGTAATTGCTAAACTTCCACATCCCACCAATGTTAGAGGAGTTAGGAGTTTTCTAGGGCATGCCGGTTTTTACCGACGTTTCATAAAAGATTTTTCTAAAATTGCCACTCCTATGAATAAACTCCTAGAAAAGGATGCGCCATTCATCTTTTCAGATGAGTGTATCAAATCTTTTAATATTCTTAAAGAAAAACTCACTAATGCACCGATCATGATAACACCAAATTGGAATCTACCATTTGAACTAATGTGCGATGCAAGTGATTTTGCAATGGGAGCCGTTTTAGGACAAAGGATTGAAAAACGATTTCAACCTATATATTATGCTAGTAAGACATTACAAGGAGCACAAACGAACTATACAACTACTGAAAAAGAACTCCTTGCTATTGTCTTTGCTTTTGACAAATTTCGATCATATCTCGTTCTAGCAAAAACGGTGGTCTATACCGACCATTCTGCTCTTAGATACCTATTTTCAAAACAAGATGCTAAACCAAGATTAATCCGTTGGATCTTACTCTTACAAGAGTTTGATATTGAAATCCGAGATAAAAAAGGAGCAGAAAATCTCGCCGCTGATCATCTTTCTCGTCTTGAAAATCCCGAATTAGAAGTTCTGAATGAATCGGCCATACAAGACAACTTTCCTGATGAATATCTATTGAAGATAGATTATAAAGAAATCCCATGGTTTGCAGACTATGCAAACTACTTAGTTTGTGGATTCCTTGAAAAAGGATTATCGTACCAAAGACGAAAGAAATTCTTCAGTGATATAAAACACTATTTCTGGGAAGATCCACATCTATTTAAAAGTTGTCCCGATGGAATAATACGCCGATGTGTATTTGGAGATGAAGCTAGTAAAATTTTAAACCATTGTCACACAGGACCAACAGGAGGGCATTATGGGCCTCAACTAACAGCAAGAAAAGTTTATGAAGCTGGATTCTATTGGCCTACAATTTACAAAGACGCACACCTTCTTTGCAAATCCTGTGATGCATGTCAAAGGGCCGGAAAAATAAGTCAACGTGATGAAATGCCACAAAATGTCATCCAAGTATGTGAAGTATTTGACATTTGGGGTATTGACTTTATGGGTCCATTTCCAAAATCTCATAATAATCTATATATACTCGTAGCCATTGATTATGTATCTAAATGGGCGGAAGCACAAGCTCTCCCAACTAACGATGCACGAGTTGTAGTCAACTTTTTAAAACGTCTTTTTGCAAGGTTTGGAACACCGAAAGCTTTAATAAGTGATCGGGGTACTCATTTCTGTAATAATCAACTTGAGAAAGTTCTTAAAAGATATGGAGTAACTCATAAAATCTCCACCGCATATCATCCACAAACAAGTGGACAAGTTGAAAATACCAACCGAGCTTTAAAACGTATTCTAGAGAAAACCGTAGGATCAAATCCGAAGGAATGGTCCATTAAATTGGAGGATGCACTCTGGGCTTTTAGAACAGCCTACAAAACTCCAATTGGAACCACACCTTTTAGACTTGTTTATGGAAAAGCATGTCATCTTCCAGTAGAAATTGAACACAAAGCATTTTGGGCTTTGAAGACATGTAATCTTGATTTACATGAAGCCGGACGTCTACGATTAAGTCAACTAAACGAATTAGAAGAATTAAGACATGAAGCATACGATAATTCGTTAATCTATAAAGAAAGAACGAAGAAATGGCATGATAAAAGAATCAGAAGTTCAAAAGAATTTAAAGAAGGAGACAGAGTTCTTCTTTTCAATTCACGATTCAAGCTATTTCCTGGAAAATTGAAATCAAGATGGTCTGGACCATTCATAGTCAAAAGAGTTTTCCCATACGGAACGATAGAATTAATAAATTCAAATGGGATTGAATTTAAAGTTAATGGTCACAGAGTTAAACATTACATACAGGGTCCGATGGAAGTCGACAACGAAGTTAATCACAATTTCGATACCACAGCTAACTAAGTGTGGGGAGAATCAATTCTTTAAAGGATAATATGTATTTCTGTTAGAGTTAGATTGTCTGTTTTCGTGTAGTTCTCGAAAATGGAACACGTATGGTCTTTCCCTAGCAGACCCTAAAGAACTAGTCTTCTCCCCCCATTCTGAATTTTTATTTTTTTTTAGGTTTTTACGAAATGAAGACTGCCTGTGAATTAAACCATGGTCTAATGCTACACGCTTTGATCACTAAACGTAATAATGACATACTACCGAGTGAAATAGTATCAGTAATCAGAGAAAGAATGGACGGAGTTAGAAAAGGATCCAGATGCGAAGATAATAAGTTACAATTTGGTAAAGGAAAATCAAAATCCGCAGCGAAAAGAAGAGCACGACACCTAGAACGATGTCACAAATGCGGAAAATGGTCACATGGAGGTAAATGTTCAAATAATCAAACCTATTCAAATACCGAATTTGTTACTTTATGCAGAGACGGACCGTTCATATGTTTAGAAGAAAAGACAATGAATGCTCGAGGTTACGCCTATGCAGCCATGGAAAACCAATTAAACCGACTATCTTATGAATATAATAGATCATATAACTAAGAAATCTATTTCACAGGTATGTCTGTACAGTTTTTATTTTTATTTTTATTTTTAACCTTTTGATAATAAACGCTAATTTGTTCGCTAAAAAGTATTAAATTGGTATTAAATAAAATTAGGTTTGGCGACCGAAATTATTGATATCGTTCAAAAATTTATTACATCACTGCGAAATTTAACGTTTATTCTTAAGGTATAAATATCTTTAATCAATCAACCCAAAATATTTAAAAAATTCGTCATGAGTTAAATTAGGTCTTGGAACCGAAATTACTTTACCAAAAAGAGGGGCGCATATTTTTGATAATATTTGATTGATTAAAGTGGGATAAAAAGACAAAAAGATTTTTAATTTTATTTTTACCATGTTTTTAAAATTAATATTTAAATCCTAAATTAATAATGTAAACTTTGTAAAAACAATATATTTAAAATTGTAAAATATTTGAAAAATTAATATAAGTTTGGTGTGAATTTATAATATACATTTTTAAAATAAGTTTGATGTGAATTTATAATATGAATTTTTAAATTAAGTTTGGTGTGAATTTTTAATTTTTAAAATATGAATTTTTAATTTTATGCATTTCAAATTTTAAGTTTGGTGTGATTTTTTTTTTTTTTTTTATTAATTTTGAATTTTATATTTAAGTTGTGTGAATTTAAAAACAAAAATTTACTTTATCTCATTAAGTTAAGAATATGATTTTTAAAATTCGTCGTAAGTTGAAGACTAGGTCTTTGAACCGAAATTGCTTTACCCGAGGGAGGGACGAGAACTTTTATTATCATTATTTTTAATCTTTTTGATTTAAAGTATGCCAAAAAAATTAAAAAATCCAAAAATCTAAGCTTTTAAAACAATCGCTACAGAAAGACAAATTTTAAAATTTTGTCGAGGGACGGACTAGGGCATCGTCCCGAAACGACCTCGTCTTAAAAAGAAACAAAATTTTTAAAATTTTATTAATTCTATGTTTTAAAAGTATAAGGTTTTATAAAAAAAAAAAAAAAAAAAAAAAAAAAATATATATATTAAATCCTGGAAAATACCCCCATGCGACTCGCATGGGGATAAGAGTAAAACCATGCGAGTCGCATGGCGGCCAAAAACTGGCCAGGAACAAAATCCAGCCGAGTTCTGCTCTTTCTTTCACAAACACACACATATACACGAAAACTCTCCCAAACTCTCTCAATTTTTCACCAATTTTCACCAAATTTCTTGCAAAACTTCACAATAATCATGCCTAGATTCAGTAGTCTCAACCCCTTCAGGAGAAAGGTAAAGATTTCACCCCTAATCTCTTAAAATTCGAATTTTTGTGTTCTTGAGCTAGAAAATTTATATTTTGATTTTGTTAAATTTAGGTGTAATTAGAGCTAAATTGTTGTTATATTATGCATGTATATCCTAGATAGAAGCTATTTAACATGAATTGAAGCTAAAAACTTCAAATTTTTAAGAATCTAGGGTTTGTGTTCTTGAGCAATTTGGGGCTTTTTGATATAAACAGGTTATGGCCGATTTTTGTCATGAATTGTTGCTAAATTAAGTAGTGTAACATGTTTAGGTAGTTAATTGATCCAAACTTTGAGCCTAAACATGTTTTTGAGAATTAAAGTAGACTTTTTAAGTCTAAAAATTCATGAACTTGGATAATTTGATATAAAGGCCATTTGAAACTTGTTTCATTGCTAGTAGTGATTATTTGGCATGTTATTTGAGATAAATGCTTATGAACTTGATGTACATTTTTCGTATACGCTTATTTGACAAAGTGTAGACTTGACAAAAATATGAAAATGAGCACTAGTTTGATTTGAATGCCATGTAACAAGTGTTTAATTGTTATAATAATTATTGTTGACATGTTTAAGAGTTTAAATGTGATAAAACATTGTACATATTTTCGTATGTAAAAGTATATAATTGTTATTTTTAGGAAAATATGTATAAAATGTGTTATGATTTGAACATGTCATCATAATTGTTTCAAGTTATTATTTTGCTAACACTAATGCATATTTGGATGCACAAATTTTGTGTTTAATGTGTTTTGCAGAAAGCCGATACTGGAGGTTCAGGAGCATCATCATCCAGGCAACCAGAGCCCGAACCGGAAATGTTTCATGAACAAGAACAGCATATGCAACAAGAAGAAGAAGAACAGGAGGAGCAACATATTCCATATCACGATCAAGATCAGTTATTCATGAATCAGTTTCGTCAATTCTCTCCACATCAAAGGATTCTGAGCTTAGACATTAATGAAGATCAGTTACACCCAAATCTGAGATTTGATCGATGTTGGATAGAGTATCCAGATTATCAAAAGAACATGCACATTCTCTACTTTAAGGTTGTTGAAATGCCAAGGGCAATTGACTGGGTACCTTTGGAAACAGTTAACCTTGCCGAACCGATTCGGGAATTATTGGTGCAAAGGTATGGTAATTCTCAGTTTAACGATTGGATGCGTCTATTTTCCATTCGTAGAACCATATATAGGGAATGGTGTATAGAATTACTTAGTACTATTAAGTTAAACAGTGATGTTAGGAGGATAGATGATAGAAGCTTTATTAGATTTCTGTTAGGTGGACGCATGTACAGAATGTCCATGATAGATTTAGCCAGGGCCTTACAGATTTACACCCCTGCTGAACTTTTGAGCCCCGACTGTAATAGCCTGATTGCCCAAGGAGAAAGGGTAGATAGGGAATTTGATGTTAACGCTGTCTGGAGGCGTATGTCCCATTTTAATGAATTTCACGCCAGTGGAAATCATACATACTTAGATATAGACAGAGCTGAACTCCGGGTGATTCATAGATTCTTAGCAAACACAATCACACAAAGGGGTAGGAATAAGGAGAAATTGACTGTAAACGATTTGTTCTACCTCAAGTGTATTAGAGACCCGAGGAGTTTCGTTAACATTCCCTATTGTGTTGGTTATTATCTCGCTAATGTAGTTTCGGGGATGAAATCGGGGAGTATTATAGGTGGTGGTATTTTCATTACTCTCATTGGAGAGTATTTAGGTGTAGATAAGCAACAAGGGGGTCCAATGAACGAAATAGAGGACGGAGGTGAAACTATAAGTTCAAACCTTTATCACGGTGCAAGGGTATTATTGATGAGACGTGGTCGGGTATATCGATACGAGGGACCTCAGCGACAGGTAGAGAGAGGTTCGGATGATGAGATGGAGGAGGCGAACAACATTATAGGAGTTGTTCGGGAGACTGCTCTTGATTTAGGCATTCGTATGGAGGATGAATACATGACGAACTATGATAGGCATATGCAGTACGAGGCATGGCAACGTCGGAATGACTACGAGCATTCCCGGCAACGAGAGCATGGCCGATGGGATTATCATCAGCGCCAAATTATAAGCCAGTTGCAGCCTGGCGAGATGTATTATCCGACCCGACCCGCATACTATCCCGCACATCAGCCAGAAATGAGACCACCCTATGATTCATATGATTATGACGCAGCATACCAGTTCACCTATAATCAGCCATGGAACCCGGACGCGAACATGAATTGGGATCCCTATCCTAATTATCCTCCTAACCCACCTCCTGATCAGTAGAGATAAGTTGGTAATTTTTATTTTTTATTATTTTAAACACTTAACATTTTATTACGTTTATGTAATGTTTGATATTCTTATTATTATTGTGTACTAATATTTTTCTTATAGTTTGAAAGTGGGATGCCAAAGTTCCATTTCAAATTTCATGTATGATTATATTTGTATTGTATGTATTCTCTTTTATGCACAAAACAGGGTTAAACAACGCGTTTTCAAAGACTGGCATTAAGTTCAGCAAAAGCAAGTAATTTTGACGACGATGATGCAAAATATATGTGAAATAACAACAAGACAGAATGAACAAATGACGTGCACCATTTATCATGCAGCAAACAAACGCCAATATATTTGGAAACTTTGGTAAAAATTTAATCATTTTCACACAAATCACCCTCAATAATTTAAATTGTTACCGATTTCTTGCAAATGAGGGCATTGCAAGATCTTAAGTGTGGGAAGGGGTTAAATTCTTTCGGATTTTAAAATTTTTATATTAAACACTTGGTTACCATTAAAAATACTAGTAAAGCAGTAGTTGTATTAGAATCTAGTGCTCTCTGATAAAAAAGAACAGCCCTAGTCTTATATACTAACTACCCAATTCTAGTAAATTTTTCAAAATTTTCAATTAAATGAATTCAAAATCATGTTTATACATATTTATGAACGATAAAACTAGGTTTTAACACCGAAATTATTGTTACCTCGGAAAGGACATAAATTGAGAAACAAACTAAAATGTTAAAATTCATTTAAAATGGAATAGAGGACGATAAAAAGGAAAATAAAAGCCAAGTGTGGGAAAATTTACCAAGTTATCTTAAACATACGTCACATATATCTGTAACAAATAACTAAAAATACTTTTGCTTTGGACTAAACTAAACTGTTTTACCCAATGAAAGAAAAGAAGAGATGGATCTACACGATGAATCAATTCCATCATTAAAAGGAAGTAAAGTCTTCCGAAAAAGACACGCGCTTCTTGATTTAGGTCATGAAGTTGTCGTTCAGACCAGCTGTAGGTTGACGAAAAATCTAGAAAAGTCATCACTAAAATCAGCAGGAAATCCACGGACCTCAACATTAAACAGGGTCGCCAAGTGGTCAGATTTATCCTAACCATGAGAAGGATTTATCTCGTACAATGGGGAGGCACCGTGCAAATTAGCTGGATAAGACTAATGAATCAGATCCCCAGAAAGGATAATCTCCTTAAAGATTAAAAATCAGCTTTTAAGACTGATATTACTCAATCCTAGAGATTGACCTTAAAGATTGAGAATTCAAACTCATGGAATTCGATAATATCTAAACTCGAGCTTGAACGAGAAAATATTTTGATCAAAAATACAAACCGATTTGTTTTCTAAAAACCCTATTTTCAATGCGTTCATTACCATTGAACGTAAAATCCTAGGAATTCACCTGGAATTCATTAGGTCACCTGAACTAAATCGGGTGTCAACCGTAAGAACGGTGGTTGCATAACATGGTCAAAGACAGGACTTTGTGCCAAACCAACAAATTATAAGGGTGAGCTTTACTATTGCTCCTACCAAGGATAGTAATTGCGTCCGACACGTTATAGACCATAATCAAAAGCATGTCACGGGACATTGCCTTAAACAGTTGCTTGTTCAACGCTTTCCTTTACAACCGGACGGTAGTTTGCCGAAAGGTAATATACGGGACAAGTAAACTGGACGTGTTGCTTTCCAAATACAAGGATTAGCAAGTGGGTGACACAAAACCGCAAGTTTTGAGCTAAAATTTTCAAATCTGAAACCCACCAAACCCACAAAAATATTTTGCAAAACACCGGTAAAGGGTTATTCCGGAAAACTTATCTAGGGTAAAAACTAGATTTCGAAAGATCAAATGTTTTCATAAAGATCCAATTTCCTTAATGGATCTAAATTTTTATAGTCATGTGGGACTGTAAACCATATCGTTACTACCATTGTTTATACCGCCATATAGAAATCACTGATGTACAAAGTGTGAAGAATAAAGAAGTGATTCTAGTATTTCAAAGACAATATTGCTTGAGGACAAGCAACGCTCAAGTATGGGAATATTTGATAATGCTAAAAACGAACATATATTTCATAGCATTATTCCTCAAGAAAGACAAGATTTTAGTTGGTATTGTTCGATTTACAAGCAATATTCGTTTAAATTTTAAAAAGAGAAGATAAAAAGCAGATTCGACAAATTGAAGACAAAAAGGTCCAAAGAGCTAAAAAGTACAAAATACAATTAAAAAGGTTCAAAATATTGATGAGGAACGTCTCAAAATGACAAGAGTACAAGTTACAAGACGCAAAGTACGCGATTTAAAATAATACGCGAGGACGTCCGAAAATCCGGAACCGGGACCTGAGCCAAGAAGAAACGCCCGACGCAACGGACCAAAAATATCTAGTCTACTATGCACAAGAATATAATATAATATATATATAATTATATATAATTATATATTATATATATTATTATTATTATATTACGTCGGCAAGAAGAAAACAAAGTAGTTGGCTGAATCCAGGGTGGCCATGCGACTCGCATGGCCAGAAGCACAAATCCATGCGAGTCGCATGGTGTGAGATTGCTGGTCAGGTCCTATAAAAAGCCAGTTTTCTGCCGAGTTTTACACATCTTTTTTTTTCTTCCTCTTCATACGTAAATATAATTATATTTATAATTTATATTTTAATTTTAATTATAATTCTAATAATAAGGGTATGTTAGCGAATGTTGTAAGGGTGTAAGTCGAAATTCTGTCCGTGTAACGCTACGCTATTTTTAATCATTGTAAGTTATGTTCAACCTTTTTATATTAATGTCTCGTAGCTAAGTTATTATTATGCTTATTTAAAACGAAGTAATCATGATGTTGGGCTAATTACTAAAATTGGGTAATTGGACTTTGTACCATAATTGGGGTTTGGACAAAAGAACGACACTTGTGGAAATTAGACTATGGGCTATTAATGGGCTTTATATTTGTTTAACTAAATGAAAATTTGTTAATATTAATATAAAGATTTACAATTGGGCGTCCCTATAAATTACCATATACACTCGATCGGACACGATGGGCGGGGTATTTATATGTACGAATAATCGTTCATTTAACCGGACACGGGAATGGATTAATAGCCACTAGAATAATTAAAACAGGGGTGAAATTACATTCAAGGGTAATTGGTGTAATTGTTAACAAAGTAGTAAAACCTTGGTTTACACGCAGTCGATAACCTGGTGTATTCATTAAACAAAGTATTAAAACCTTGTTACAATTCGAATCCCCAATTAGTTGGAATATTTAACTTCGGGTATAATAATAATTTGTCAAGGACACTTGCAATTTATATTTATGACTGATGGACTGTTATGGACAAAAACCAGACGGACATATTGAATAATTCAGGACAAAGGACAATTAACCCATGGGCATAAAACTAAAATCAACACGTCAAACATCATGATTACGGAAGTTTAAATAAGCATAATTCTTTTATTTCATATTTAATTTCCTTTATTTTATATTTAATTGCACTTCTAATTATCGCACTTTTATTTATTGTTATTTTATTTTATCGCATTTTTATTATTCGCAATTTCATTATCGTTATTTACTTTACGCTTTAATTTAAGTCTTGTATTTATTTTATATTTTACATTAGGTTTTAACTGCGACTAAAGTTTTAAAATCGACAAACCGGTCATTAAACGGTAAAAACCCCCCTTTATAATAATAATATTATCTTATATATATTTGTATTTTTATAAAAGTAAACTAATATAGCGTTGAGCTTTGTTTAAAGATTTCCCTGTGGAACGAACCGGACTTACTAAAAACTACACTACTGTACGATTAGGTACACTGCCTATAGTGTTGTAGCAAGGTTTAAGTATATCCATTCTATAAATAAATAAATATCTTGTGTAAAATTGTATCGTATTTAATAGTTTTTCCTAGTAAAATATAAGCTATTTTATATACACCTCGTTCGACATCAACCATCATTTGGCAACTAGCATGAAATATCTCATAAAATTACAAAAATATGAGTAATCATTCATGACTTATTTACATGAAAACAAAATTACATATCCTTTATATCTAATCCATACACCAACGACCAAAAACACCTACAAACACTTTCATTCTTCAATTTTCTTCATCTAATTGATCTCTCTCAAGTTCTATCTTCAAGTTTTAAGTGTTCTTCATATATTTTACAAGTTCTAGTTACATAAAATCAAGAATACTTTCAAGTTTGCTAGCTCACTTCCAATCTTGTAAGGTGATCATCCAACCTCAAGAAATCTTTGTTTCTTATAGTAGGTTATCATTCTAATACAAGGTAATAATCATATTCAAACTTTGGTTCAATTTCTATAACTATAACAATCTTATTTCAAGTGATGATCTTACTTGAACTTGTTTTCGTGTCATGATTCTGCTTCAAGAACTTCGAGCCATCCAAGGATCCGTTGAAGCTAGATCCATTTTTCTCTTTTCCAGTAGGTTTATCCAAGGAACTTAAGGTAGTAATGATGTTCATAACATCATTCGATTCATACATATAAAGCTATCTTATTCGAAGGTTTAAACTTGTAATCACTAGAACATAGTTTAGTTAATTCTAAACTTGTTCGCAAACAATAGTTAATCCTTCTAACTTGACTTTTAAAATCAACTAAACACATGTTCTATATCTGTATGATATGCTAACTTAATGATTTAAAACCTGGAAACACGAAAAAACACCGTAAAACCGGATTTACGCCGTCGTAGTAACACCGCGGGCTGTTTTGGGTTAGTTAATTAAAAACTATGATAAACTTTGATTTAAAAGTTGTTATTCTGAGAAGATGATTTTTATTATGAACATGAAACTATATCCAAAAATTATGGTTAAACTCAAAGTGGAAGTATGTTTTCTAAAATGGTCATCTAGACGTCGTTCTTTCGACTGAAATGACTACCTTTACAAAAATGACTTGTAACTTATTTTTCCGACTATAAACCTATACTTTTCTGTTTAGATTCATAAAATAGAGTTCAATATGAAACCATAGCAATTTGATTCACTCAAAACGGATTTAAAATGAAGAAGTTATGGGTAAAACAAGATTGGATAATTTTTCTCATTTTAGCTACGTGAAAATTGGTAACAAATCTATTCCAACCATAACTTAATCAACTTGTATTGTATATTATGTAATCTTGAGATACCGTAGACACGTATACAATGTTTCGACCTATCATGTCGACACATCTATATATATTTCGGAACAACCATAGACACTCTATATGTGAATGTTGGAGTTAGCTATACAGGGTTGAGGTTGATTCCAAAATATATATAGTTTGAGTTGTGATCAATACTGAGATACGTATACACTGGGTCGTGGATTGATTCAAGATAATATTTATCGATTTATTTCTGTACATCTAACTGTGGACAACTAGTTGTAGGTTACTAACGAGGACAGCTGACTTAATAAACTTAAAACATCAAAATATATTAAAAGTGTTGTAAATATATTTTGAACATACTTTGATATATATGTATATATTGTTATAGGTTCGTGAATCAACCAGTGGCCAAGTCTTACTTCCCGACGAAGTAAAAATCTGTGAAAGTGAGTTATAGTCCCACTTTTAAAATCTAATATTTTTGGGATGAGAATACATGCAGGTTTTATAAATGATTTACAAAATAGACACATGTACGTGAAACTACATTCTATGGTTGAATTATCAAAATTGAATATGCCCCTTTTTATTAAGTCTGGTAATCTAAGAATTAGGGAACAGACACCCTAATTGACGCGAATCCTAAAGATAGATCTATTGGGCCTAACAAACCCCATCCAAAGTACCGGATGCTTTAGTACTTCGAAATTTATATCATATCCGAAGGGTGTCCCGGAATGATGGGGATATTCTTATATATGCATCTTGTTAATGTCGGTTACCAGGTGTTCACCATATGAATGATTTTTATCTCTATGTATGGGATGTGTATTGAAATATGAAATCTTGTGGTCTATTGTTACGATTTGATATATATAGGTTAAACCTATAACTCACCAACATTTTTGTTGACGTTTAAAGCATGTTTATTCTCAGGTGAATATTAAGAGCTTCCGCTGTTGCATACTAAAATAAGGACAAGATTTGGAGTCCATGTTTGTATGATATTGTGTAAAAACTGCATTCAAGAAACTGATTTCGATGTAACATATTTGTATTGTAAACCATTATGTAATGGTCGTGTGTAAACAGGATATTTTAGATTATCATTATTTGATAATCTACGTAAAGCTTTTTAAACCTTTATTTATGAAATAAAGGTTATGGTTTGTTTTAAAAATGAATGCAGTCTTTGAAAAACGTCTCATATAGAGGTCAAAACCTCGCAACGAAATCAATTAATATGGAACGTTTTTAATCAATAAGAACGGGACATTTCAGTTGGTATCCGAGCGTTGGTCTTAGAGAACCAGAATTTTTCATTAGTGTGTCTTATCGAGTTTGTTAGGATGCATTAGTGAGTCTGGACTTCGACCGTGTTTACTTGAAAAATGATTGCTTAACAAATTTTGTTGGAAACTATATATTTTTAACATGTGAATATTATGTGATATATTAATCTCTTAACGCGTTTGATATTATGTGATAGATGTCTACCTCTAGAACAAGTCCCATTGACTCACCTAATAATAATGAAGAGTCAAATGTAAATTGGAATGATTCGTGGACTGATTCACAAGTTCCCGAAGAGGAACCGGAAGAAGAGTCAGAACCGGAAGAAGAATCGGAACCGGAAGAAGAATCGGAACCGGATGAAGAAATAGAACCGGTGGGGGAAATAATAAAACGGTTAAGTAAAAGAAAATCCTCAACCAACCGACCAAGGTTAATTATGGTCAATGGTGTTTCCGCCAAGGAAGCAAAATATTGGGAGGATTACAAATTCTCCGATGAATCGGATTCCGACGAGAATTCCGATGATGTTATAGAAATTACCCCAACTGAATTTAAAAAGGCAAAAGAAAATAATAAGGGAAAGGGCATAAAAATAGAGAAATCTAATTCCAACCCCGATGAACTTTATATGTATCGTCAACCCCCGAAGTCCTTAAGTTGTAACAATGACCCGGGAACCTCTAAACCACCAGGTTTTTCTAAACCGTTGTGAAAAACGACAGTTAGTATTAGGGGAACATCATATATCCCTAGAAACTTGGCAAAACGAACCAAAACCGAAGAAGAAGAAGAAACGAGCGAGTCGGAATAAGATAGTTGTATTCGTGTGGTGTAATATATGTAATATAGTGTGCTTATGCTTTATGATATATGTAAAAATTGCTTGTATTAATAAGTATTTTTTTATGAATCTAACTCTTGTCTATTTTACAGTTTAAAAACACAAAATGGATAGACAACCCAATATTTTAAGAGACCTACCCGGAGACATGATTGATGAAATCTTGTCTAGAGTCGGTCAGAATTCCTCGGCACAACTATTTAAGGCGAGATCAGTTTGTAAGACATTCGAAGAACGTTCCAAGAATGTCTTGGTTTATAAGAGACTTTCGTTTGAAAGATGGGGGATATCACATTGGGAAACCCATAAGTTACGATGTGTTTACTTTGACGCATATATTGCGGGGAACCCAAATGCTATTTTACGCAACGGGTTAAGAAATTATTTTGACTCAATATATCCGAATATTGGACTTCGTGATTTAAAAAAAGCGGCTAACATGCAACATAAAGAAGCATGTTATGCTCACGGATTAGTAATGTTCGCTTCTCACCAAAGTGAGAACAAGAACATCGGGCTACAACTATTAAACAAAACGTTTCCACAAGTGACGGAGTCGGTAATTGGGGTAAGAAATGAGGTTTTTAGATTATTACGGGACTGTTGGACATTACGTAACTCTCGTCCTTTTGACGATGTTACAACACGCTGTCTTATCAACGGCCATAACGGTTATGTTCCACAAGACCAAGGATGGGAAGTAATCCTAGTAAAACCAGAATGCATGACTTGTTTCTGGACGTATGAATTACGCGTGTTTATTGCCTTTGCTGAACGACTTGTGTACTAGCTAGAATTATCTTCACAACTATCTTGTATCAAAGTTATTGCGTGCTATATTTCATGCTTTATGTAAAATAAGCGGTATTGTAAGTTTGTAAAATATTGTATAAAAGTTTGAACTCGAAATATTATTATAATCAGTTTTTCATATAGAATTGTAGTAGTTGAATTGTATATTAGCTACTAAGTATGAACTTAACGGGTAGGTACTTGATGTCGAACGAGGTGTATATAAAATAGTTTATATTTTACTAGGAAATACTATTAAATACGATACAATTTTACACAAGATATTTATTTATTTATAGAATGGATATACTTAAACCTTGCTACAACACTTATAGGCAGTGTACCTAATCGTACAGTAGTGTAGTTTTTAGTAAGTCCGGTTCGTTCCACAGGGAAATCTTTAAACAAAGCTCAACGCTATATTAGTTTACTTTTATAAAAATACAAATATATATATATAAGTAATATTATTATTATAAAGGGGGGGTTTTTACCGTTTAATGACCGGTTTGTCGATTTTAAAACTTTAGTCGCAGTTAAAACCTAATGTAAAATATAAATACAAGACTAAAATTAAAGCGTAAAGTAAATAACGATAATGAAATTGCGAATAATAAAAATGCGATAAAATAAAATTGCGATAATTAAAAAGTACGATAATTAAAAGTGCGATTAAATAACAATAAATAAAAGTGCGATAATTAGAAGTGCAATTAAATATAAAATAAAGGAAATTAAATATGAAATAAAAGAATTATGCTTATTTAAACTTCCGTAATCATGATGTTTGACGTGTTGATTTTAGTTTTATGCCCATGGGTTAATTGTCCTTTGTCCTGGATTATTCAATATGTCCGTCTGGTTTTTGTCCATAACAGTCCATCAGTCATAAATATAAATTGCAAGTGTCCTTGTCAAATTATTATTATACCCGAAGTTAAATATTCCAACTAATTGGGGATTCGAATTGTAACAAGGTTTTAATACTTTGTTTAATGAATACACCAGGTTATCGACTGCGTGTAAACCAAGGTTTTACCACTTTGTTAATAATTACACCAATTACCCTTGAATGTAATTTCACCCCTGTTTTAATTATTCTAGTGGCTATTAATCCATTCCCGTGTCCGGTTAAATGAACGATTATTCGTACAAATAAATACCCCGCCCATCGTGTCCGATCGAGTGTATATGGTAATTTATAGGGACGCCCAATTGTAAATTTTTATATTAACATTAACAAACTTTCATTTAGTTAAACAAATATAAAGCCCATTAATAGCCCATAGTCTAGTTTCCACAAGTGTCGTTCTTTTGTCCAAACCCCAATTATGGTACAAAGCCCAATTACCCAATTTTAGTAATTAGCCCAACATCATGATTACTTCGTTTTAAATAAGCATAATAATAACTTAGCTACGAGACATTAATATAAAAAGGTTGAACATAACTTACAATGATTAAAAATAGCGTAGCGTTACACGGACAGAATTTCGACTTACACCCTTACAACATTCGCTAACATACCCTTATTATTAGAATTAAAATTAAAATTAAAATTAAAATATAAATTATATATATATATTACTCGTATGGATGAGAAGAAAAAAAGATATGAAATTTGATCAGAATTCGGTTGGCTTTATAGCCAGAGTTGAAAATTGGGGCTCCGCGACTCGCGGCAAAATGCCCCTCAAACTCCGCGAGTCGCGGAGATATATTTACAGCTCACACCCTTGGAGTTTCTTGCTGCCGACGGTTTTAATAATATATATATAATATATATATATAATTAATATAATTAATTATATATTATATTATATTTATATACATAGTTAACTTGTAAACTTTAGTCGGTTGCGTCGAGCGTTAAGAGTTGACTCTGGTCCCGGTTCCAGATTTTCGAACGTCATCGCGTACAATTTAATATCTTGTACTTTGCGTTTTGAATCTTGTACTTTTGTAATTTCGAGACGTTTCTTATCAATAATTGGAACCTTTTTGATTGTCTTTTGTACTTTTGAGCTTTTTGGTCGTTTGCGTCTTCAATTCGTCGAATCTGTCTTTTGTCTTCACCTTTTATTATTTAAACGAATATCACTTGTAAATAGAACAATTGCAACTAAAAGCTTGTCTTTCTTGAGGAATAATGCTATGAAATATATGTTCGTTTTTAGCATTATCAAATATTCCCACACTTGAGCGTTGCTTGTCCTCAAGCAATATTGTCTTGAAATACTAGAATCACTTTTTTATTCTTCACACTTTGTACATTAGTGATTTCTATACGGCGGTATAAACAATGGTAGTAACGATATGGTTTACAGTCCCACATGACTATAAAAATTTAGATCCATTAAGGAAATTGGATCTTTATGAAAACATTTGATCTTTTGAAAATTAAATCTAGTTTTTACCCTAGATAAGTTTTCCGGGATAACCCTTTACCGGTGTTTGCAAAATATTTTTGTGGGTTTGGTGGGTTTCAGAATTGAAAATTTTAGCTCAAAACTTGCGGTTTTGTGTCACCCACTTGCTAACCTTGTATTTGGAAAGCAACACGTCCAGTTTACTTGTCCCGTATATTACCTTTCGGCAAACTACCGTCCGGTTGTAAAGGAAAGCGTTGAACAAGCAACTGTTTAAGGCAATGTCCCGTGACATGCTTTTGATTATGGTCTATAACGTGTCGGACGCAATTACTATCCTTGGTAGGAGCAATAGTAAAGCTCACCCTTATAATTTTTCGGTCTGGCACAAGGTCCTGTCTTTGACCATGCTATGCAACCACCGTTCTTACGGTTGACACCCGATTTAGTTCAGGTGACCTAATGAATTTCAGGTGAATTCCTAGGATTTTACGTTCAATGGTAATGAACGCATTGAAAATAGGGTTTTCAGAAAACAAATCGGTTTGTAATTTTTGATCAAAGTATTTTCTCGTTTAAGCTCGAGTTTAGATATCATTGAATTCCATGAGTTTGAATTCTCAATCTTTAAGGTCAATCTCAAGGATTGAGTAATATCAGTCTTAAAAGCTGATTTTTAATCTTTAAGGAGATTATCCTTTCTGGGGATCTGATTTATTAGTCTTATCCAGCTAATTTGCACGGTGCCCCCCCATTGTATGAGATAAATCCTTCTCATGGTTAGGATAAATCTGACCACTTGGCGACCCTGTTTAATGCTGAGGTCCGTGGATTTCCTGCTGATTTTAGTGATGACTTTTCTAGATTTTTCGTCAACCTACAGCTGGTCTGGACGACAACTTCATGACCTAAATCAAGAAGCGCGTGTCTTTTTCGGAAGACTTTACTTCCTTTTAATGATGGAATTGATTCATCGTGTAGATCCATCTCTTCTTTTCTTTCATCGGGTAAAACAGTTTAGTTTAGTCCAAAGCAAAAGTATTTTCAGTTATTTGTTACAAATATATGTGACATATGTTTAAAATAACTTGGTAAATTTTCCCACACTTGGCTTTTTATTTTTCTTTTTATCGTCCTCTATTCCATTTTAAATGAATTTTAACATTTTAGTTTGTTTCTCAATTTATGTCCTTTCCGAGGTAACAATAATTTCGGTGTTAAAACCTAGTTTTATCGTTCATAAATATGTATAAACATGATTTGAATTCATTTAATTGAAAAATTTTACTAGAATTGGGTAGTCAGTATATAAGACTAGGGCTGTTCTTTTTTTATCAGAGAGCACTAGATTCTAATACAACTACTGCTTTACTAGTATTTTTAATGGTAACCAAGTGTATAAAGTAAAAATTTTTAAAATCCGAAAGAATTTAACCCCTTCCCACACTTAAGATCTTGCAATGCCCTCATTTGCAAGAAATCAGTAACAATTTAAATTATTGAGGGTGATTTGTGTGAAAATGATTAAATTTTTACCAAAGTTTCCAAATATATTGGCGTTTGTTTGCTGAATGATAAATGGTGCACATCATTTGTTCATTCCGTCTTGTTGTTATTTCACATATATTTTGCATCTTGTCGTTAAAATTAGTTGCTTTTGCTGAACTTAATGCCAGTCTTTGAAAATGCGTTGTTTTACCCTGTTGTGTACATAAGATAAACTGCAAACATATATACATATTTTTGAAGTTTGGTTTATTACCCCACATTCAAAAATTATTAAAATCTAAGAATAAAAGTTAGATAATTATAAAAATGATTACAATATTAACAAAAATATTAAATGTATCAATAATTACAAATTACAAAATAAAATAAAAAATAAAAAGTAAACTAAGGATGATATTGGTACCAATAGGGGTTCCAGGCATAACCATAAGTGCTATAGAATGCTTCCGCAGGGTCATATGTAGGATATGGTGGCTGCATCTCTATCGACCAAGGAGGGAAGACGGGTTTCGGTGTAGGAATATAGTTTCTACCTATATGTTGGCAATGCGCTATGATCTGGTTCTGATGAACTTGCCAATCTTCAAATGCTCTCTGTCTAGCATTTTCGTATTCCTGAGAAGCTATAAACCTATGCATTTCTTGCATCTCATTCCCCCCTCCTACATTACCTTGTTCCTGGTTTCTCTCCACCTGTGGATGTCTACCATGGTATCGTACTGCGGCGTTATTTCGCCGCTTCAAAACTTTCGCACCATGGTATACATTTAAACCTATAGTGTCGCGAGGTTCCGGCTCTTCTACTAATAATCCCCCCCGACTTATATCCACACCGAGATATTCACCAATCAAAGTAATAAAAATACCACCTCCTATTATGCTATGTGGACGCATCCCCCGAACCATAGCTGATAAATAATAACCCACACAATATGGTATACTTACAGCGCTGTGTGGGTCTCGAATACACATATGGTAAAACAAATCTTGTTCATTTACCTTTTCTTTGTTTTTACCCCTTTGTGTAATCGAATTAGCTAAAAACCTATGTATTACTCTTAATTCGGCTCTATCTATATCCAAATAAGAGTAGTTTCCCCCTTTGAAACGGTGATGGCTTGTCATTTGACTCCACACACCGTGTGTATCAAAATTCTCATCTATCTTTCTACCGTTTAGTATCAATCCTCTACAATCGGCAGACGCTAATTCCTCAGGCGTATATATACGTAAAGCCTGAGCCATGTCCAGTAAAGACATGTGGCGCATCGAACCGCCTAACAAAAATCTAATAAAAGAACGATCGGTTAAACTAGCTACCCGATCATTCAACTCTATACTACATAACAACTCTTCACACCATACTTTATATACAGGTCTGCGTATGGTGAATAAACATATCCAGTCATTAAAAGAAGAATTACCATACCTCTGTACAAGTAATTCCCTAATTGGCCCGGCCAATTCTACAGCTTCCAAGGGTCCCCATTCTATGACATTCGGTACCTCAACAACCTTGGAATGAAGAGTATGCAAACCCCGTTGATATTTTGGATAATCTATCCAAAGTCTGTCAAATCTCAGGTTCGGGTGCAACTGTTCCAAGTGCATATCTGAAAAGGTCATGACTGGATGAGGTACATCCTGCTTGTAGTAGTTATCTACCTCCTGTTGTTCCAAATTCTCAGCAGGAGCATGGCGGGCTTGGGATGAAGATTCACCCCTTTCATTCTGCAAAACACATCAAACACAAATTTTGTGCATCCAAATATGCATTAGTGTCAGCAAAATCATCAATCAAAATAATTACAATGACATTATCTATTTATATCAAACTTAAGCTTATTTCCACATTTTTATCAAATCTACACTTTTTCAAATAAGCATATACGAAAATTTTCGCCAAGTTCATAAGCATTCAACTCAAATAACATGTCAAAATAATCATTACTAGCAAATAAACAAGTCTCAAATGGCATTATCTTTCAAAAATTAAGTTCATGAATTTTAGACTTGAAAAAGTCCACTTTAATTCTCAAAATCATGTTTAGGCTCAAAGTTTGGATCATTTAACTACCTAGACATGTTACACTACTCAATTTAGCAACAATTCATGACAAAAATCGGCCATAACCTGTTTATATCAAAAAGCCCCAAATTGCTCAAGAACACAAACCCTAGATTATTCAAAATTTGAAGTTTAAGGCTTCTAATCATGTTAAACAGCATCAATCTAGGTTATACAAGCATACTACATAAACAATTTAAGTCTAATTACACTAAAAAGCATCAAAATCAAATTGGGGAAAAATAGCTCAAGAACACCAAAATTCGGATTAAATGGTGTTTAGGTGTAGAAATTTACCGTTTTTCTTGAGTAGTTCTTAGATATCATCCTTCTTAACATGATTTTAGCAAAAAATTTGGTGATTAACGGTTAAAAATTGGGATTTTTGGGGGTGATTTTCGGGTTTTTTCGGGTTCTTTTTCGCAGTATTTTTCTGTGTTTTTGTTTGTGGGAGTGAACTGATCGTTTACAGCTCTTATTTTTTTTTCTGTAATCCGGTCTCTCCGCGACTCGCGGAGATTTAGGCTCCAAACTCCGCGAGTCGCGGAGTTTGGTATTTTTTTTTTTTTTATTTTTTTTATTTTTTTTATAATCATTAACTTCTTAAAACAATTTAGTAATTAATTTTAAAATTTTGTTTCCCTTGTTATTTAGGATGAGGTCGTTTCGGATCGATGTCCTAGTCCGTCCTTCGACAAAATTTTAAAATTTGTCTTTTTGTAGCGATTGTTTTAAAAGCTAAGATTTTTGGGTTTTTTTAATGTTTTTGGCATACTTTAAATCAATAAGATTAAAAATAATGATAATAAAAGTTCTCGTCCCTCCCTCGGGTAAAGCAATTTCGGTTCAAAGACCTAGTCTTCAACTTACGACGAATTTTAAAAATCATATTCTTAACTTAATGAGATAAAGTAAATTTTTGTTTTTAAATTCACACAACTTAAATATAAAATTCAAAATTAATAAAAAAAATCACACCAAACTTAAAATTTGAAATGCATAAAATTAAAAATTCATATTTTAAAAATTAAAAATTCACACCAAACTTAATTTAAAAATTAATATTATAAATTCACACCAAACTTATATTAATTTTTCAAATATTTACAATTTTAAATATATTGTTTTTACAAAGTTTACAATATCAATTTAAGATTTATATTAATTTTAAAAACATGGTAAAAATAAAATTAAAAATCTTTTTTTTTTTTTTTATCCCACTTTAATCAATCAAATATTATCAAAAATATGCGCCCCTCTTTTCGGTAAAGTAATTTCGGTTCAAAGACCTAATTTAACTCATGACGAATTTTTGAAATATTTTGGTTTGATTGTTTAAAGATATTTATACCTTAAGAATAAACGTTAAATTTCGCAGTGATGTAATAAATTTTTGAACGATATCAATAATTTCGGTCGCCAAACCTAATTTTATTTAATATCAATTTAATACTTTTTAGCGAACAAATTAGCGTTTATTATCAAAAGGTTAAAAATAAAAATAAAAACTAAAAACTGTACAGACATACCTGTGAAATAGATTTCTTAGTTATATGATCTATTATATTCATAAGATAGTCGGTTTAATTGGTTTTCCATGGCTGCATAGGCGTAACCTCGAGCATTAATTGTCTTTTCTTCTAAACATATGAACGGTCCGTCTCTGCATAAAGTAACAAATTCGGTATTTGAATAGGTTTGATTATTTGAACATTTACCTCCATGTGACCATTTTCCGCATTTGTGACATCTTTCTAGGTGTCGTGCTCTTCTTTTCGCTGCGGATTTTGATTTTCCTTTACCAAATTGTAACTTATTATCTTCGCATCTGGATCCTTTTCTAACTCCGTCCATTCTTTCTCTGATTACTGATACTAATTCACTCGGTAGTATGTCATTATTTCTTTTAGTGATCAAAGCGTGTAGCATTAGACCATGGTTTAGTTCACAGGCAGTCTTCATTTCGTAAAAACCTAAAAAAATAAAAATTCAGAATGGGGGGAGAAGACTAGTTCTTTAGGGTCTGCTAGGGAAAGACCATACGTGTTCCATTTTCGAGAACTACACGAAAACAGACAATCTAACTCTAACAGAAATATATATTATCCTTTAAAGACTTGATTCTCCCCACACTTAGTTAGCTGTGGTGTCGAAATTGTGATTAACTTCATTGTCGACTTCCATCGGACCATGTATGTAATGTTTAACTCTGTGACCATTAACTTTAAATTCAATCCCATTTGAATTTATCAATTCTATCGTTCCGTATGGGAAAACTCTTTTTACTATGAATGGTCCAGACCATCTTGATTTCAATTTTCCAGGAAATAGCTTGAATCGTGAATTGAAAAGAAGAACTCTGTCTCCTTCTTTAAATTCTTTTGAACTTCTGATTCTTTTATCATGCCATTTCTTCGTTCTTTCTTTATAGATTAACGAATTTTCGTATGCTTCATGTCTTAATTCTTCTAATTCGTTTAGTTGACTTAATCGTAGACGTCCGGCTTTATGTAAATCAAGATTACATGTCTTCAAAGCCCAAAATGCTTTGTGTTCAATTTCTACTGGAAGATGACATGCTTTTCCATAAACAAGTCTAAAAGGTGTGGTTCCAATTGGAGTTTTGTAGGCTGTTCTAAAAGCCCAGAGTGCATCCTCCAATTTAATGGACCATTCCTTCGGATTTGATCCTACGGTTTTCTCTAGAATACGTTTTAAAGCTCGGTTGGTATTTTCAACTTGTCCACTTGTTTGTGGATGATATGCGGTGGAGATTTTATGAGTTACTCCATATCTTTTAAGAACTTTCTCAAGTTGATTATTACAGAAATGAGTACCCCGATCACTTATTAAAGCTTTCGGTGTTCCAAACCTTGCAAAAAGACGTTTTAAAAAGTTGACTACAACTCGTGCATCGTTAGTTGGGAGAGCTTGTGCTTCCGCCCATTTAGATACATAATCAATGGCTACGAGTATATATAGATTATTATGAGATTTTAGAAATGGACCCATAAAGTCAATACCCCAAATGTCAAATACTTCACATACTTGGATGACATTTTGTGGCATTTCATCACGTTGACTTATTTTTCCGGCCCTTTGACATGCATCACAGGATTTGCAAAGAAGGTGTGCGTCTTTGTAAATTGTAGGCCAATAGAATCCAGCTTCATAAACTTTTCTTGCTGTTAGTTGAGGCCCATAATGCCCTCCTGTTGGTCCTGTGTGACAATGGTTTAAAATTTTACTAGCTTCATCTCCAAATACACATCGGCGTATTATTCCATCGGGACAACTTTTAAACAGATGTGGATTTTCCCAGAAATAGTGTTTTATATCACTGAAGAATTTCTTTCGTCTTTGGTACGATAATCCTTTTTCAAGGAATCCACAAACTAAGTAGTTTGCATAGTCTGCAAACCATGGGATTTCTTTATAATCTATCTTCAATAGATATTCATCAGGAAAGTTGTCTTGTATGGCCGATTCATTCAGAACTTCTAATTCGGGATTTTCAAGACGAGAAAGATGATCAGCGGCGAGATTTTCTGCTCCTCTTTTATCTCGGATTTCAATATCAAACTCTTGTAAGAGTAAGATCCAACGGATTAATCTTGGTTTAGCATCTTGTTTTGAAAATAGGTATCTAAGAGCAGAATGGTCGGTATAGACCACCGTTTTTGCTAGAACGAGATATGATCGAAATTTGTCAAAAGCAAAGACAATAGCAAGGAGTTCTTTTTCAGTAGTTGTATAGTTCGTTTGTGCTCCTTGTAATGTCTTACTAGCATAATATATAGGTTTAAATCGTTTTTCAATCCTTTGTCCTAAAACGGCTCCCATTGCAAAATCACTTGCATCGCACATTAGTTCAAATGGTAGATTCCAATTTGGTGTTATCATGATCGGTGCATTAGTGAGTTTTTCTTTAAGAATATTAAAAGATTTGATACATTCATCTGAAAAGATAAATGGCGCATCCTTTTCTAGGAGTTTATTCATAGGAGTGGCAATTTTTGAAAAATCTTTTATAAAACGTCGGTAAAAACCGGCATGCCCTAGAAAACTCCTAACTCCTCTAACATTGGTGGGATGTGGAAGTTTAGCAATTACATCTACTTTAGCTCTATCCACTTCAATTCCTTCTTTTGAAATTTTATGTCCAAGAACGATGCCTTCTTTAACCATGAAATGGCATTTCTCCCAATTAAGTACTAGATTTGATTTTTCGCATCTAATTAGCATTCGTTCCAGATTAACTAGACATGATTTAAATGTATCACCGAAGACTGAAAAGTCATCCATGAATACTTCCATGCATTCTTCTATCATGTCGTGAAAAATCGCCATCATACACCTTTGAAAGGTTGCAGGGGCGTTACAAAGTCCAAATGGCATGCGTTTGTAAGCAAAAGTACCATAAGGGCACGTAAATGTGGTTTTCTCTTGATCTTCGGGTGCTATTGGAATTTGAAAATATCCGGAAAATCCATCTAGAAAACAATAGTAACTATTTCCGGCTAATCTTTCCAACATTTGATCTATGAAAGGTAAGGGAAAGTGATCTTTTCTGGTGGCGTCATTTAATTTTCTATAATCAATACACACACGCCATCCTGTTACAGTCCTAGTAGGAATAAGCTCATTTTTCTCATTTGTAATGACAGTCATGCCACCCTTCTTAGGCACGCATTGAACTGGGCTTACCCATGGACTATCAGAAATTGGATATATCAAACCTGCATCTAGCAGTTTAATAATCTCTTTCTTAACTACATCTTGCATATTAGGATTTAGTCTTCGTTGGCGTTGCACATACGTTTTATGACCTTCTTCCATAAGGATTTTATGTGTGCAATACGAAGGACTTATTCCTTTAATATCATGAATCTTCCATGCAATGGCTGGTTTATGAGCTTTCAACACAGAAATGAGTTGTGATTTTTCATTTTCAGTAAGAGAAGACGATATTATTACAGGTAATTCAGATTCACCATGTAAATAAGCGTATTCCAAATGGTTTGGAAGTGGCTTTAATTCTAATTTCGGAGGTTCTTCTATCGATGATTTATATCGATATCTGTCTTCTTCTTTTAGCATTTGAATTTCTTCTGTTGTTGGTTCATATCCATTAGCTATAAGTGTAGCTAACATTTCAGCTTCATCAATTGGTTCATTACCTTCTCCTAAAGAACATTCTCCTGTTCCTTGTAATTCTGGAAATTCTTCTAATAATTCTGCATGTGCATCTATAGTTTGAATATAATAACATGTATCATCTGCAGATTGTGGTTGTTGCATTGCTCTATCAACTGAAAAGGTAACACTCTCATCCTCTATACTTAGGGTCAGTTTCTTACCGAACACGTCTATCATTGCTTTAGCCGTGTTTAAGAATGGTCTTCCTAATATGAGAGGAACTTGAGAATCTTCTTCCATGTCTAAAACAACAAAATCTACTGGAAATACTAAAGTACCAACTTTAACTAGCATGTTCTCCATTATCCCTCTAGGATATTTTATTGATCTATCGGCTAGTTGTATGCTTATTCTGGTTGGTTTCAATTCTCCAAGGTCTAGTTTAGCGTATAGTGAATACGGCATTAGATTTATACTAGCACCTAAATCTGCTAATGCTTCTATTGAACTAAGACTACCCAGAAAACATGGAATTGTGAAACTTCCTGGATCAGATAGTTTTTCTGGTATCTTATTCAACAGCACTGCTGAACAATTAGCATTCATAGTAACAGCCGAGAGTTCTTCCATTTTCTTTCTATTCGTGATTAGATCTTTCAAGAATTTAGCATACCTAGGCATTCCTGAAATCACATCAATGAAAGGAAGATTTACATTTATCTGTTTAAACATATCCAAGAATTTGGATTGCTCGGCTTCAAGTTTTTCTTTCTTCATTTTACTCGGGTAAGGAAGTGGTGGTTGGTATGGTTTAACATAAGGTTTATCCTTAACTGTGTTATCTTCATTAACCTTTTCAACTACCGGTTCTTTTTCCTTATCTTGATCGGGTTGTGGTTCTTGTGGAGTAGGAATAGTTTCATCAGAAGTTACAGGTATTTCAGGTGGTTTAAGTGTTGTACCACTTCTTGTGGTAATAGCTTTAGCTGTTTCATTCCGGGGGTTAGCATTTGTATCGCTTGGTAGACTTCCCGGTTTTCTTTCACCTATTAACCTTGCTAGGTTACTTACTTCTTGTTCCAGATTTTGAATAGAAGCTTGTTGATTTCTAAATGCTTGAGCATTTTGTTCATTTGTTTGTTTTTGAGATGTGAAAAACTGCGTTTGAGTTTCAACTAGCTTTGTCATCATATCTTCTAAATTCGGCTTTTTATCATCGGTTTGTTGTGGTGGTTTGTTTTGAAAATTCGGTCTTTGCTGATTGTAAGTATTATTGGATACTTGTTGATTGCTAGGACCTTGTTGGTTATTGTATGGAATATTTCGGGTATAATTCTGGTTTTGATTGTAAATCGGTCTTGGCGGTTGATAATTATTCTGATAATTATTTCCAGGCCTTTGGTTTATGTATGAAATATTCTCTCTTTGTTCCATTGTTAATTCAATACTTAGACAATCTTTTGTCAAATGTGGTCCTCCACACTGCTCACAACTAATTCGTATAGCATGAATATCTTTAGTCATCTTTTCCATTCGTCTCTCGAAAGCATCTATCTTTGCCGAAATGGAATCTAAGTCATGGCTAGAATCGGCTCTAGCTGCTTTAGATGATCTAATGATATCTTTTTCTTGGTGCCACTCATGTGAGTGGGAAGCAGTATTATCAATAATTTTGTAAGCATCAGTTTCGGTTTTCTTCATAATAGAACCACCAGCTGCTATATCTATGTCTTTTCTTGTAGTGATGTCGCATCCTCGGTAGAATATTTGTACTATTTGACAGGTGTCTAAACCATGTTGCGGACATCCTCTTAACAACTTTCCATATCTTGTCCACGCCTCATATAGAGTTTCATTTGGCTTCTGTGTGAACGTAACAATTTCTGCTTGAAGTCTTACGGCTTTAGATGCAGGAAAGAATTGTTTAAGAAATTTGTCAATTAAAACATCCCATGTATCAATCGCTCCTTCAGGTAACGATTCCAACCAATCTTTGGCTTCTCCCTTTAAAGTCCAGGGAAATAACATGAGATATATCTGTTCATCCTCCACTTCTCGTATTTTAAATAGTGTGCAGATCCTATTAAAGGTACGTAGATGTTCATTTGGATCTTCCTTCGGCGCACCACTAAATTGGCATTGATTAGTCACCATGTGTAGAATTTGTCCTTTGATTTCATAATCTGGCGCATTAATGTCTGGATGAGTAATTGCGTGACCTTGGCCAGTGCGTTTAGCTCTCATTCGGTCTTCCATACTTAAAGGTTCCAGATTCTCCATAATTGAATTTGTTGAATCGGTATCACTGAATGATTCTGATTTAATAGTTCGTTCCTCAACAATCTCTGTTTGAATGATTGGTGGTTCCGGAGGAAAGTTTAGTGGTTCAGGATCTACGAACCGTTCCTGAATATTTTCTGGATTCTCAATTGTGAGGTTGGGTTCAAAAAATGGATTATCGGAAATTTGAACTGAAGTACTTGGTCGACTGGATGACGATTCTAAAGAAAAATCAACGGCGGTTATATTTGTTAAACGATGTCTTGATCTAGTCACAGGTGGTGAACGTACAAAAGGTGATGAACGTCTTGCTCGGTGCATTCACTGAATATCCTATTAGTTTTTTTAAAAAGGAAAGAAAAGTTATAATAAGTTATCCAATCAATAGACTTTTCTGATTTTGCCCACGTTTCGAATAGCCAAAAGATGCAGCAGAGGGGCAGGATTCGTTTGGTCTCAATATAATTGAGGACTGTTTGGCTCCAATAACCCGGTCCACGTACAAATCCAACTATTACTACGAACCAGAAAATTTTGATGTCTATTAATTTAACCACTTAAAATAAATTTTCGTAATTTTAAGAAATTTAGATAAGAAGTAGAAATAAAATCTAAGTCCTAAAAACTAGAATAGCGAGAAATAAGAGAGAAAAAGAGTTCGTCGAAAAAGGTCGAAAAAGAAAAAATGGTTGAAAAATAAAAGGTGACGGAAAAATAAAAGAAACTTATAAAAACTTAAAAATACTTAACTAACCTAACCTTATTACTACAACTAACTTAAAATTATAATCGCAAATTGAAATTACTAATTGGAATGATAATTGATACATAGTAAAAGGTGTCTAAAAATATTAAAGCTTACAAGAAAAACTAAATCCCAAATGGAAATAACTTAAAAAGAAACTAAAACTTAAAAAGGCGTCGCAAAATTCTAAAGCACCTAAATCTTAGTCTAAAGAAAAAGCACTTAAGGAATTCTACGGCAAAGCCTAAAAATATAGGAGTAAAAATAACTATAGCTAAAACTAAGTTTAAAATTAAATATGAGCTAAAAAATACAAATATTACGCTACAACGATTAAAAAAAAATAAAATATAAAAATATACAAAAAGTTGTAAAAAGTACAATTTTTATAAAAATATTATTTTTATATTATTTATTTTATAAAACTATTAATTTTACAATTTAATAAAACTAATTTAACTAAAATATATAAATAAAAAGTAAAAGTAAAATTAAAACTAATAATAATAATAATAATAATTAGGTTTAATTAATAATTAATATTAATAATATCCCGTAATTAATGCTCGATTAGGGCTTCCTTGTCGCCTGTCAGAAACCCTCCGCGAGTCGCGGCAATTAAAGAAGAAAACCCCGCGAGTCGCGGGGTTCAGAATTTGAGCTGACAGATTTATCTTTTTACGCGTTTTTCTCTTTTTTTTTTTTATTTTTTTTTATTTTCTGTTTTCTGTTTTTTAAATAAATAAAAGATTTTAAAATAAAACTTATATTTTTATAAACTAAAATAGAAATAAAGAAACTTTATAAAACTTAAATATTTAACAAAATCTTAAAAATACTAATATTTTTGTTTTTTTCTTTTTATATTTTCGAATATTTAAAACGTATTTTTACAAAAACGACTTTTAATAAAAATAACTAAAAAATTTTTTTTTTTTTTATATTAGCGTTGCGCTTCCGGCTTTTAAGATAGTTCCCCGGCAGCGGCGCCAAAAATACTTGATGTCGAACGAGGTGTATATAAAATAGTTTATATTTTACTAGGAAATACTATTAAATACGATACAATTTTACACAAGATATTTATTTATTTATAGAATGGATATACTTAAACCTTGCTACAACACTTATAGGCAGTGTACCTAATCGTACAGTAGTGTAGTTTTTAGTAAGTCCGGTTCGTTCCACAGGGAAATCTTTAAACAAAGCTCAACGCTATATTAGTTTACTTTTATAAAAATACAAATATATATATAAGTAATATTATTATTATAAACGGGGGGTTTTTACCGTTTAATGACCGGTTTGTCGATTTTAAAACTTTAGTCGCAGTTAAAACCTAATGTAAAATATAAATACAAGACTAAAATTAAAGCGTAAAGTAAATAACGATAATGAAATTGCGAATAATAAAAATGCGATAAAATAAAATTGCGATAATTAAAAAGTACGATAATTAAAAGTGCGATTAAATAACAATAAATAAAAGTGCGATAATTAGAAGTGCAATTAAATATAAAATAAAGGAAATTAAATATGAAATAAAAGAATTATGCTTATTTAAACTTCCGTAATCATGATGTTTGACGTGTTGATTTTAGTTTTATGCCCATGGGTTAATTGTCCTTTGTCCTGGATTATTCAATATGTCCGTCTGGTTTTTGTCCATAACAGTCCATCAGTCATAAATATAAATTGCAAGTGTCCTTGTCAAATTATTATTATACCCGAAGTTAAATATTCCAACTAATTGGGGATTCGAATTGTAACAAGGTTTTAATACTTTGTTTAATGAATACACCAGGTTATCGACTGCGTGTAAACCAAGGTTTTACCACTTTGTTAATAATTACACCAATTACCCTTGAATGTAATTTCACCCCTGTTTTAATTATTCTAGTGGCTATTAATCCATTCCCGTGTCCGGTTAAATGAACGATTATTCGTACAAATAAATACCCCGCCCATCGTGTCCGATCGAGTGTATATGGTAATTTATAGGGACGCCCAATTGTAAATTTTTATATTAACATTAACAAACTTTCATTTAGTTAAACAAATATAAAGCCCATTAATAGCCCATAGTCTAGTTTCCACAAGTGTCGTTCTTTTGTCCAAACCCCAATTATGGTACAAAGCCCAATTACCCAATTTTAGTAATTAGCCCAACATCATGATTACTTCGTTTTAAATAAGCATAATAATAACTTAGCTACGAGACATTAATATAAAAAGGTTGAACATAACTTACAATGATTAAAAATAGCGTAGCGTTACACGGACAGAATTTCGACTTACACCCTTACAACATTCGCTAACATACCCTTATTATTAGAATTAAAATTAAAATTAAAATTAAAATATAAATTATATATATATATTACTCGTATGGATGAGAAGAAAAAAAGATATGAAATTTGATCAGAATTCGGTTGGCTTTATAGCCAGAGTTGAAAATTGGGGCTCCGCGACTCGCGGCAAAATGCCCCTCAAACTCCGCGAGTCGCGGAGATATATTTACAGCTCACACCCTTGGAGTTTCTTGCTGCCGACGGTTTTAATAATATATATATAATATATATATAATTAATATAATTAATTATATATTATATTATATCTATATACATAGTTAACTTGTAAACTTTAGTCGGTTGCGTCGAGCTTTAAGAGTTGACTCTGGTCCCGGTTCCAGATTTTCGAACGTCCTCGCGTACAATTTAATATCTTGTACTTTGCGTTTTGAATCTTGTACTTTTGTAATTTCGAGACGTTTCTTATCAATAATTGGAACCTTTTTGATTGTCTTTTGTACTTTTGAGCTTTTTGGTCGTTTGCGTCTTCAATTCGTCGAATCTGTCTTTTGTCTTCACCTTTTATTATTTAAACGAATATCACTTGTAAATAGAACAATTGCAACTAAAAGCTTGTCTTTCTTGAGGAATAATGCTATGAAATATATGTTCGTTTTTAGCATTATCAGTACTACCCGAATTTAAACTTATAAAACGCTAATATGAAGAAAAAGCTTTTATAAATGAGTTCATATTATGCTACGAAATACTATTAACTACTCTTAATATTCTGTATGATTAACTTGTTCCATTTGAATATTTTGAAGGAAATGGCACCGACTACTCGACACACCGTGAATATGAATGAAGAGGAATTCCGTACTTTTCTAGCTTCAAACATAGCCGTAGTACAGGCTGCGCTACATACCAACAATAACCTTGGATCTAGCAGTACAGGAAATCGTGTAGGATGCACCTACAAAGAATTCACTGCCTGCAAACCTTTGGAATTTAATGGAACCGAAGGACCGATCGGATTGAAACGGTAGACTGAGAAGGTTGAATCGGTGTTTGCCATAAGTAAGTGTACTGAAGAGGACAAAGTGAAGTACGCTACGCATACCTTCACAGGTTCTACGTTAACATGGTGGAATACCTATCTAGAGCAAGTGGGACAAGACGATGCGTACGCACTACCGTGGTCAAAATTCAAGCACTTGATGAACGAGAAGTACCGTCCCAGAACCGAGGTCAATAAGCTCAAGACAGAACTTAGAGGGTTACGAACCCAAGGATTTGATATTACCACGTACGAAAGACGATTCACAGAATTGTGCCTATTGTGTCCGGGAGCATTCGAAGATGAGGAAGAGAAGATCGACGCGTTTGTGAAAGGATTACCGGAAAGAATCCAAGAAGATATAAGTTCACACGAGCCCGCCTCTATACAACAGGCATGTAGAATGGCTCACAAACTAGTGAACCAGATTGAAGAAAGAATTAAAGAACAGACTGCTGAAGAGGCCAATGTGAAGCAAGTCAAAAGAAAGTGGGAGGAAAACGGTGATAAGAATCACCAATACAACAACAACAGCAATTACAACAATAATCGCATCAATTATCCCAACAATCGCAACATCAATCGCAACTACAACAAACGGCCCAACAACAACAACAACAACAACAACAACAACAACAACAACAACAACAACAACAACATCAACTACAACAATCATCCCAACAATAATAATAACCGCAACAACAACAACAATCAGAAGCAGCTATGCCAAAGGTGTGAAAAGTATCACTCGGGGTTCTGCACCAAATTTTGCAACAAGTGTAAAAGAAATGGTCATAGCACGGCGAAGTGTGAGGTCTACGGACCAGGGGTTAATAGAACGAAAGGAACAAATGGTGTCGGAACGAGTAATGGCGGAGCAAGTAGTGTCGGAGCAAGTTATGCCAATGTAGTTTGTTATAAATGTGGAAAACCGGGCCACATTATTAGAAATTGCCCGAACCAGGAGAACACGAATGGACAAGGCCGCGGAAGAGTTTTCAATATTAATGTGGCAGAGGCACAGGAAGACCCGGAGCTTGTTACGGGTACGTTTCTTATTGACAATAAATCTGCTTACGTTTTATTTGATTCGGGTGCGGATAGAAGCTATATGAGTAGAGATTTTTGTGCTAAATTAAGTTGTCCATTGACGCCTTTGGATAGTAAATTTTTACTCGAATTAGCAAATGGTAAATTAATTTCAGCAGATAATATATGTCGGAATCGAGAAATTAAACTGGTTAGCGAAACATTTAAGATTGATTTGATACCAGTAGAGTTAGGGAGTTTTGATGTGATAATCGGTATGGACTGGTTGAAAGAAGTGAAAGCAGAGATCGTCTGTTACAAAAATGCAATTCGCATTATACGAGAAAAAGGAAAACCCTTAATGGTGTACGGAGAAAAGGGCAACACGAAGCTACATCTTATTAGTAATTTGAAGGCACAAAAACTAATAAGAAAAGGTTGCTATGCTGTTCTAGCACACATCGAGAAAGTACAAACTGAAGAAAAGAGCATCAATGATGTTCCCATTGCAAAAGAATTTCCCGATGTATTTCCGAAAGAATTACCGGGATTACCCCCACATCGATCTGTTGAATTTCAAATAGATCTTGTACCAGGAGCTGCACCAATAGCTCGTGCTCCTTACAGACTCGCACCCAACGAGATGAAAGAACTGCAAAGCCAATTACAAGAACTTTTAGAGCGTGGTTTCATTCGACCAAGCACATCACCGTGGGGAGCACCTGTTTTGTTTGTCAAGAAGAAAGATGGTACATTCAGGTTGTGTATCGACTACCGAGAGTTGAACAAACTTACCATCAAGAACCGCTACCCACTACCGAGAATCGACGACTTATTTGATCAACTACAAGGCTCGTCTGTTTATTCAAAGATTGACTTACGTTCCGGGTATCATCAAATGCGGGTGAAAGAAGATGATATTCGAAAGACTGCTTTCAGAACACGTTACGGTCATTACGAGTTTATGGTCATGCCGTTTGGTTTAACTAATGCACCAGATGTGTTCATGGACCTTATGAACCGAGTGTGTGGACCATACCTTGACAAGTTTGTCATTGTTTTCATTGATGACATACTTATTTACTCAAAGAATGACCAAGAACACGGTGAACATTTGAGAAAGGTGTTAGAAGTATTGAGGAAGGAAGAATTGTACGCTAAGTTTTCAAAGTGTGCATTTTGGTTGGAAGAAGTTCAATTCCTCGGTCACATAGTGAACAAAGAAGGTATTAAGGTGGATCCGGCAAAGATAGAAACTGTTGAAAAGTGGGAAACCCCGAAAACTCCGAAACACATACGCCAGTTTTTAGGACTAGCTGGTTACTACAGAAGGTTCATCCAAGATTTTTCCAGAATAGCAAAACCCTTGACTGCATTAACGCATAAAGGGAAGAAATTTGAATGGAATGATGAACAAGAGAAAGCGTTTCAGTTATTGAAGAAAAAGCTAACTACGGCACCTATATTGTCATTGCCTGAAGGGAATGATGATTTTGTGATTTATTGTGACGCATCAAAGCAAGGTCTCGGTTGTGTATTAATGCAACGAACGAAGGTGATTGCTTATGCGTCTAGACAATTGAAGATTCACGAACAAAATTATACGACGCATGATTTGGAATTAGGCGCGGTTGTTTTTGCATTAAAGACTTGGAGGCACTACTTATATGGGGTCAAAAGTATTATATATACCGACCACAAAAGTCTTCAACACATATTTAATCAGAAACAACTGAAAATGAGGCAGCGTAGGTGGATTGAATTGTTGAATGATTACGACTTTGAGATTCGTTACCACCCGGGGAAGGCAAATGTGGTAGCCGATGCCTTGAGCAGGAAGGACAGAGAACCCATTCGAGTAAAATTTATGAATATAATGATTCATAATAACATTACTACTCAAATAAAGGAGGCGCAACAAGGAGTTTTAAAAGAGGGAAATTTAAAGGATGAAATACCCAAAGGATCGGAGAAGCATCTTAATATTCGGGAAAACGGAACCCGGTATAGGGCTGAAAGGATTTGGGTACCAAAATTTGGAGATATGAGAGAAATGGTACTTAGAGAAGCTCATAAAACCAGATACTCAATACATCCTGGAACGGAGAAGATGTACAAGGATCTCAAGAAACATTTTTGGTGGCCGGGTATGAAAGCCGATGTTGTTAAATACGTAGGAGAATGTTTGACATGTTCTAAGGTCAAAGCTGAGCATCAGAAACCATCAGGTCTACTTCAACAACCCGAAATCCCGGAATGGAAATGGGAAAACATTACCATGGATTTCATCACTAAATTGCCAAGGACTGCAAGTGGTTTTGATACTATTTGGGTAATAGTTGATCGTCTCACCAAATCAGCACACTTCCTGCCAATAAGAGAAGATGACAAGATGGAGAAGTTAGCACGACTGTATTTGAAGGAAGTTGTCTCCAGACATGGAATACCAATCTCTATTATCTCTGATAGGGATGGCAGATTTATTTCAAGATTCTGGCAGACATTACAGCAAGCATTAGGAACTCGTCTAGACATGAGTACTGCCTATCATCCACAAACTGATGGGCAGAGCGAAAGGACGATACAAACGCTTGAAGACATGCTACGAGCATGTGTTATTGATTTCGGAAACAGTTGGGATCGACATCTACCGTTAGCAGAATTTTCCTACAACAACAGCTACCATTCAAGCATTGAGATGGCACCGTTTGAAGCACTTTATGGTATAAAGTGCAGGTCTCCAATTTGTTGGAGTGAAGTGGGGGATAGACAGATTACGGGTCCGGAGATTATACAAGAAACTACCGAAAAGATCATCCAAATTCAACAACGGTTGAAAACCGCCCAAAGTCGACAAAAGAGCTACGCTGACATTAAAAGAAAAGATATAGAATTTGAAATTGGAGAGATGGTCATGCTTAAAGTTGCACCTTGGAAAGGCGTTGTTCGATTTGGTAAACGAGGGAAATTAAATCCAAGGTATATTGGACCATTCAAGATTATTGATCGTATCGGACCAGTAGCTTACCGACTAGAGTTACCTCAACAACTCGCGGCTGTACATAACACTTTCCACGTCTCGAATTTAAAGAAATGTTTTGCTAAAGAAGATCTCACTATTCCGTTAGATGAAATCCAAATCAACGAAAAACTTCAATTCATCGAAGAACCCGTCGAAATAATGGATCGTGAGGTTAAAAGACTTAAGCAAAACAAGATACCAATTGTTAAGGTTCGATGGAATGCTCGTAGAGGACCCGAGTTCACCTGGGAGCATGAAGATCAGATGAAGAAGAAATACCCGCATCTATTTCCAGAAGATTCGTCAACACCTTCAACAGCTTAAAATTTCGGGACGAAATTTATTTAACGGGTAGGTACTGTAGTGACCCGAATTTTTCCATGTTTATATATATTAATTGAGATTGATATTTACATGATTAAATGTTTCCAACATGTTAAGCAATCAAACCTGTTAAGACTTGATTAATTGAAATATGTTTCATATAGACAATTGACCACCCAAGTTGACCGGTGATTCACGAACGTTAAAACTTGTAAAAACTATACAATGACATATATATGGTTATATATATAGTTAACATGTTTTTATTATAAGTATGTATCTCATTAGGTATTTTAACAATGAGTTAAATACATAAAAATGAGACTATTAATTTAAGAAACTCGAAAACGATATATATAACGATTATCGTTATAACAACGTCTTACTAGGTACATATGAATCATATTAAGATATTGATACACTTGGTTAATTATGTTAAATGATAAGTAAATATATTATTAAGTGTATTAACAATGAAATAAATATGTAAAAATAAGACTACTAACTTAATGATTTCGAAACGAGACATATATGTAACGATTATCGTTGTAACGACATTTAACTGTATATACATCATACTAAGATATATTATATATCATAATATCATGATAATATAATAATTTAACATCTCATTTGTTATAATAAACAATGGGTTAACAACATTCAACAAGATCGTTAACCTAAAGGTTTCAAAACAACATTTACATGTAACGACCAACGATGACTTAACGACTCAGTTAAAATGTATATACATGTAGTGTTTTAATATGTATTCATACACTTTTGAAAGACTTCAAGACACTTATCAAAATACTTCTACTTAACAAAAATGCTTACAGTTACATCCTCGTTTAGTTTCATCAACAATTCTACTCGTATGCACCCGTATTCGTACTCGTACAATACACACCTTTTAGATGTATGTACTATTGGTATATACACTCCAATGATCAGCTCTTAGCAGCCCATGTGAGTCACCTAACACATGTGGGAACCATCATTTGGCAACTAGCATGAAATATCTCATAAAATTACAAAAATATGAGTAATCATTCATGACTTATTTACATGAAAACAAAATTACATATCCTTTATATCTAATCCATACACCAACGACCAAAAACACCTACAAACACTTTCATTCTTCAATTTTCTTCATCTAATTGATCTCTCTCAAGTTCTATCTTCAAGTTTTAAGTGTTCTTCATATATTTTACAAGTTCTAGTTACATAAAATCAAGAATACTTTCAAGTTTGCTAGCTCACTTCCAATCTTGTAAGGTGATCATCCAACCTCAAGAAATCTTTGTTTCTTATAGTAGGTTATCATTCTAATACAAGGTAATAATCATATTCAAACTTTGGTTCAATTTCTATAACTATAACAATCTTATTTCAAGTGATGATCTTACTTGAACTTGTTTTCGTGTCATGATTCTGCTTCAAGAACTTCGAGCCATCCAAGGATCCGTTGAAGCTAGATCCATTTTTCTCTTTTCCAGTAGGTTTATCCAAGGAACTTAAGGTAGTAATGATGTTCATAACATCATTCGATTCATACATATAAAGCTATCTTATTCGAAGGTTTAAACTTGTAATCACTAGAACATAGTTTAGTTAATTCTAAACTTGTTCGCAAACAATAGTTAATCCTTCTAACTTGACTTTTAAAATCAACTAAACACATGTTCTATATCTGTATGATATGCTAACTTAATGATTTAAAACCTGGAAACACGAAAAAACACCGTAAAACCGGATTTACGCCGTCGTAGTAACACCGCGGGCTGTTTTGGGTTAGTTAATTAAAAACTATGATAAACTTTGATTTAAAAGTTGTTATTCTGAGAAGATGATTTTTATTATGAACATGAAACTATATCCAAAAATTATGGTTAAACTCAAAGTGGAAGTATGTTTTCTAAAATGGTCATCTAGACGTCGTTCTTTCGACTGAAATGACTACCTTTACAAAAACGACTTGTAACTTATTTTTCCGACTATAAACCTATACTTTTCTGTTTAGATTCATAAAATAGAGTTCAATATGAAACCATAGCAATTTGATTCACTCAAAACGGATTTAAAATGAAGAAGTTATGGGTAAAACAAGATTGGATAATTTTTCTCATTTTAGCTACGTGAAAATTGGTAACAAATCTATTCCAACCATAACTTAATCAACTTGTATTGTATATTATGTAATCTTAAGATACCATAGACACGTATACAATGTTTCGACCTATCATGTCGACACATCTATATATATTTCGGAACAACCATAGACACTCTATATGTGAATGTTGGAGTTAGCTATACAGGGTTGAGGTTGATTCCAAAATATATATAGTTTGAGTTGTGATCAATACTGAGATACGTATACACTGGGTCGTGGATTGATTCAAGATAATATTTATCGATTTATTTCTGTACATCTAACTGTGGACAACTAGTTGTAGGTTACTAACGAGGACAGCTGACTTAATAAACTTAAAACATCAAAATATATTAAAAGTGTTGTAAATATATTTTGAACATACTTTGATATATATGTATATATTGTTATAGGTTCGTGAATCAACCAGTGGCCAAGTCTTACTTCCCGACGAAGTAAAAATCTGTGAAAGTGAGTTATAGTCCCACTTTTAAAATCTAATATTTTTGGGATGAGAATACATGCAGGTTTTATAAATGATTTACAAAATAGACACATGTACGTGAAACTACATTCTATGGTTGAATTATCAAAATTGAATATGCCCCTTTTTATTAAGTCTGGTAATCTAAGAATTAGGGAACAGACACCCTAATTGACGCGAATCCTAAAGATAGATCTATTGGGCCTAACAAACCCCATCCAAAGTACCGGATGCTTTAGTACTTCGAAATTTATATCATATCCGAAGGGTGTCCCGGAATGATGGGGATATTCTTATATATGCATCTTGTTAATGTCGGTTACCAGGTGTTCACCATATGAATGATTTTTATCTCTATGTATGGGATGTGTATTGAAATATGAAATCTTGTGGTCTATTGTTACGATTTGATATATATAGGTTAAACCTATAACTCACCAACATTTTTGTTGACGTTTAAAGCATGTTTATTCTCAGGTGAATATTAAGAGCTTCCGCTGTTGCATACTAAAATAAGGACAAGATTTGGAGTCCATGTTTGTATGATATTGTGTAAAAACTGCATTCAAGAAACTGATTTCGATGTAACATATTTGTATTGTAAACCATTATGTAATGGTCGTGTGTAAACAGGATATTTTAGATTATCATTATTTGATAATCTACGTAAAGCTTTTTAAACCTTTATTTATGAAATAAAGGTTATGGTTTGTTTTAAAAATGAATGCAGTCTTTGAAAAACGTCTCATATAGAGGTCAAAACCTCGCAACGAAATCAATTAATATGGAACGTTTTTAATCAATAAGAACGGGACATTTCATCTTTCTTCTTTTCCCCTGTACGCACTACCCTTTCATCAAAAATCCAAATTCGATCAAATCTTAAAAATCTAATAACGAGATTGTGTTAGGAATCTGTTACCCAATCTATCTGTGAAATTTCGGCCTTTAATTTTCCAAATTGGATTCGAATTTGGCAGTCAAAATATTTGAAATAAAAAGTCAAAGGTATGTTCTTCATGAAATTCGAATTAGTGTTTTATATTTTTTATAAATTGATGAATCCAATAGTTTATAAAAGTAATTTGGAAAATATCTTGTGAAGGAACCGTTGTCTAAAAACTCCTAAAAATCTAAATCAATTTTTTTTTCCTCATTCCATACTAGCGATGAACAGGTTAATCTGTTTTTGCTGTTTTTTTTTTTCTTCTTTCCAATTAATCTCATTTATTCATTCACGTGTTGTATATTAAACCTAAAATCGAGTTTGTAATTATTATCAAGATTAAAATGGATTTTGGTTCGGTTTGATTTCCAAATATAGAAGATGAATATTTTGAGACGGGTTATAGAAATTCAGTTACGGGATTAAACAAGAACACAGAATGGTTCACCTGGTTAGTGTGTTTGGTATTAAACAAGGGGTCTCGGGTTCGAATCCGGCCTGAGTCGTCTTATTTTTTTTAAGCCTAACACTTTAAGGTAGTTATTCTTTTTCTTTTATTTCCATATTATTATTATTATTATTATTATTATTATTATTATTATTATTATTATTATTATTATTATTATTATTATTATTATTATTATCTACTAGGATTATTGTATTACAAGTTATTATCATTATTATTAATAAAATGATTATTAAAAGTATTATCATTTATATAGTTTATATTATTATCATTGTTAATATTATTAGTATTAACATTATTATTGTTAGTAGTATTATTATTGTTATTATCAATTATTATGATTTAGAACATGTTAATAACAAATATATATTATGAAGTTGTAATAAAAGTTATTAAGATAAAATTTGTAAACTGGTTATAAACTATATGAATACCTGTATAATTATGAATATAATTATGAAATTTAAGTTATAGAAATTGTGGTTATAAGTCTAGATATTTAACACGAGGTTTGTAATAAAAACTTATTATTAACAAAATTTCTATTATCATCATTTTATTATTAAAATGAAGTACCATTATAATTAAAAATTTAGCAAAGTTATTAATCCTTATCGTTTTAATATTGTTACAAATAGATATTTTTTATATATAAAAATACGTTATAATAATATTAATATTACATATCACTATATTCTTGTTATTAAAATGATATTAACTAAGCTATATATAAACATATCAACTAATATATAAATATATTTTTTTATATATATAAATCGTAATATAAATTAGTATTATTAAAATGTTATAACGAATATTAGTTATATGAAATATATAAATTAAATATATTAAACTTATATATATAACACATAATATAACTAGTATGATCATTAATATATATATATAAACTTATTTAAATACGATTATATGTTTTAATATATATATATATATATATATATATATATATATATATATATATATATATATATATATATATATATATATATATATATATGAGTGATATAGGTTCGTGAATCCGAGGCCAACCCTGCATTGTTCAGTTGTTCAATGTCGTCATATGTATTTTTACTACAAAATACAGTATTGTGAGTTTCATTAATCCCTTTTTAAATGCTTTTGCAATATATATTTTTGGGACTGAGAATACATGCGCTGCTTTTATAAATGCTTTACGAAATAGACACAAGTGATCGAAACTACATTCTATGGCTGGATTATTAAACTGAATATGCCCCTTTTTTAGTCTGGTAATCTAAGAATTAGGGAACAGACACCCTAATTGACGCGAACTCTAAAGATAGATCTATCAGGCCCAACAAGCCCCATCCAAAGTACCGGATGCTTTAGTACTTTGAAATTTATATCATGTCCGAAGGAGGATCCCGGAATGATGGGGATATTCTTATGTGCATATTGTGAATGTCGGTTACCAGGTGCTCATCCATATGAATGATATTTTTGTCTCTATGCATGGGACGTATGTTTATGAGAAATGGAAATATGAAATCTTGTGGTCTATTAAAATTATGAAATTATTATTTATGTTAAACTAATGAACTCACCAACCTTTTGGTTGACACTTGAAAGCATGTTTATTCTCAGGTACGAAAGAAATCTTCCACTGTGCATTTGCTCATTTTAAAGATATTACTTGGAGTCATTCATGGCATATTTCCAAATACGTTGCATTCGAGTCGTTGAGTTCATCAAGATTATTATTAAGTTAATTATAGTTAGATATATTATGAAATGATATGCATGCCGTCAAATTTCGATGTAATGAAAGATTGTCTTTTCAAAAACGAATGCAATGTTTGTAAAATGTATCATATAGAGGTCAAGTACCTCGCGATGTAATCAACTGATGTGAATCGTTTATAATCGATATGGACTTAGTCCGGATGGATTAGGACGGGTCCTTTCAAAAGTGTCTACATACATAACTCCTATCATCACCAGTATCAAACAAGACAGAAGCTAATAGTTTATTGACAGTGAATGTACCTGTAACCAAGTCAGGATTCTCACGGGCATCTCTGGCGTTCATATTGAAGACTCTTCCACGTGCTAGCCCGCCATCCTTCTTCTTGTTAGGACATTCATTCTTAAAGTGTCCCTGCTGGCCGCACTCGAAACACTTCTTTGGCCCATTCGGATTTGTCCTCACAGCTGGGGTGGTGATCTTACAATCTTTGACGATGTGTCCAGTCCTCTTACACTTTTCACATACCACGTTGCAGTATCCAGTATGATGCTTATAGCATCTCTTACACTGGGGAAGGGTACCTTTGTAGTTAGGGTTTGAGCTAGGGTTCGGGTTAGGGTTCCTCCAGTCATTGTTTCCCTTGAAATTTTCATACCTCTTAACTGGGTTCTGATCAAAACCTTTTCTATTGGTTCCGTCCCACTTATGTTTCCCATTACTAGCTCCCGATTCTGATCTCCCCTTTTCTGGCTCTTGTTGGGTGATCTGATTCATTAGGGTGTGCGCCATGCGCATAGCTTTCGGGACATTTTCCGGTTTCGAAGAGGTAACATTTCCCTGAATGGTCTTGGGAAGTCCCCACAAATACCGTTCCATTCGCTTAAATTCAGGAGTAACCATCGTGGGGCACATCAAAGCCAACTCCAAGTACCTTTAATTATAGCCATCAAGGTCAATTCCTACAACCTTCAGTTCCAAAAATTCCGCTTCCATCTTTTGAATTTCGGTTCTGGGGCAGTATTCCTCGATCATAGCACTCTTAAACTCCTCCCATGGTGTAGTATAAGCCTCGTCAATTCCCTGAGCCTGGGCGAGTATGTTCCACCAGGTTAAAGCGCCATCCGACAGTGTGCAGGAGGCGTACTTAGTTTTGTTCACTTCAGAGCAGTTACTCACATGGAACACAGACTCCAATTTCTCAAACCATCTCGTCAGCCCAACTGGCCCTTCAGTACCGCTGAAATTGTGGGGCTTGCAGCTCTGGAATTCCTTATAAGTACACCTGTTCTGAATGTTCTGGTTAGCCGGTGGAGCTTAGGGGTTGGCATCTGCCATAGCTGCGGCTACTCGAGCGGCTATCATCTCCTCAATTTGTGCAGCTGTAGGTAAGTCCCTTGGAACTCTTCCGTTTTCCATTGATCTTCTAAACAAAAATTTCGACTTAAGTCAAAATCCAGCATTCAATAATTCATAATGCTAGGGTATAAGATAATCAAGTTGGAAACATCGCAATGCACGTTAACTAAGCATGGCAAACTAGTTGCAGATAGCACAAAAACCATCATGTAATAACTTAAATAGAACATCGCATAATAATTAAATAACAATAAGTTCCATTCATTAATAAGAAAGTTGCATACATCTTCATAAGGTTTGTACAATACTTGAATAAAACATGAAACTACTAACGAAAATTACATAATGAAATCTAATACAATAGCCCTATGGTGATGGTGGGTAAATGATATCCATTATGTGGGACATCTGGTCCTCGAGCTCAGTCACCCGAGCAAGGAGGGTATGCACTTCCCTCGTCAGTTCCTCGACGGTGGGAGATGCTGGTGGGGTAGGTGGTGCAGGCAGTGCAGATGGTGCAGGTGGCGCCTGTCAAAACCTGACCTTAACCATAAGGACGAATACAATAACATATGATTTCATCACGAGGTATTGACCTCTATATGCAACGTTTTTCAAAAACTGCATTCATTTTTACAATACAAACCATAACTTTTATTACAAATACAAGGTTTAAACAAGATAATAATGATTATCGTTTAGCGATAATCTTAGACTTACAAACTTTACATGTGATAATAACAATACGACTTCCAACATATTTTACATTACAAATCCTCCGATATGCAGTTTTATTTTTGACACAAATATGCATACTCAAGATCTTGCTTAAATTCAACATGTTGCAGCGGAAGCTTTTAGTTATCACCTGAGAATAAACATGCTTAAAACGTCAACATAAAGTTGGTGAGATATAGGTTTAATGCCGGCAGCGTTATGAATATAGACCACAAGATTTCATATATAAACGTTTTAATAAAAATATTCTAAGTTGTTGAGCACTTGATAACCATACTTAACATTTAATCAACGTTGCATATTCACTTTATTATGAAATCTTACTACACCATACCAAGTGTAGTCACTGAAACGAAGTACTGTGCAACCGTTGAATACTGGTCATCCAGTCTGGTTGGGGTTGTCAGGCCCGATAGATCTATCAACAGGATTCGCGTTTACAATACCGCATGTAAATAGTAGTTACCAAGTTACAGGGAGATATGCCAGTGGTACAACTTAACGTAGAATATATTTTTAAGTACTTGTGTCTATAACGTAAATCATAAAATGCATGTATTCTCATCCCGAAATATTTAGAGTTTAAAAGTGGGACTATATACTCACCTTTTCCTTGAAGTATTTAACTCGACTTGGTCTCCGATAGATATCACGAACCTAACCATATATATAATATATCAACATATTTTCTTTTCAAGTAATCGTTACATATATATATATACTTTTAATACTTTTAATATTTTCTTAGTCCGTAGTTAGCAGTCTGTTGTTAATGGTCCACAATTAGTTGCTCAATAAAATAAATAAAGACCCCATCGTATTCGTATTGATCAGAATTAATCTCGACCCATGGTGCCATGTTGTCAAATGACGTGTTGCGTACATAAAGTACCGTGTTGTCAGATGACGTGTTGCGTACAATCATGAGGTCTTATGATTAATCTTCTCGTGTTGTTTACGGGTGGTCCTGAAATATATAAAATCAAATCATAAGTAAATATATATTAAATATTATGTTAATTAGCCAAGATATGATTAATCCGATTTTGTCATAATATGATATATTACAGGTTTTGAAGTGTTTTAAAAATTAAATTAGAAGGATCTATTTAGTTTGCGAACAGGTTTGAAATCATTCAAACTATGTTCTTGTTGTTAAAAATTTTATAACACAAAATAAGATAGCTATATAAATATGAATCGAATAAGATTATGAATAAGGTTACTACCTCAAGTTACTTGGATAAAGCTACTGGAAAATATAGAAAATAATCTTGATCAAACTTTCTTATGATGATTATAGGTTGTTCATGAAGCTAGTTCTTCATGAGTATTCGCTGAGATTGTGAAGAACACTTAGAGTTCCTAAGAGTGTGTTTTTGGTTAGAGAAAGATGGTTGTAAGAATGAAATGAAAACCCAAGGTGATGGTGATACTTATAGGACAGTCTGGTTGTTGAGGGAACAAGGACAAATTATTGTGTTGAATTTTTGAGTAATAATGTATGCTAGCTTACAAATAAGATTCCCTCTTATCTAGGGCAAATCTAAGGCTGATAAGGATATTGATTTGATGTGTATTTACCAATAGTAAATACGTATAGATGATGGGTATGATACGGTAAAAGAAGCTCAAAATCGGGCTTTTATTTTGGGTCCAACCGGGCCAAAAATAAAATTTTAAGACATTTTTAATAAAGCAATGTTAGCCCAAAAAAAAAAATTCCAAGCTGACCTGGCAGCTCGACCCCGCCAGGGGTTGCCACCCCTTGGACCCCGCTTATCGGGGGCGCTGCCCCCGAACCCCCGTCATAATCAAGATAAGTTCAAACAAGTGTGCACTCCACACTTCCCCAAACTTGTTCGATATTTATCAAGATTATTTTGGTTACAAATTAATCCCATTACACTTAAATCATATTGGTGACATTAATCACAACTCATTATAGATTGTAAGTATATATGTCAAAGTACGTTACATATAGTTATCGTTTTGAAAACTTAAGTTAGTGGTCTCAAAGTATACTTATAACTCATTGTTGTTAGTTCACAATGAAATGTTAAACCATCCTTAAATCATGTTAAATATGTATAGATATGTACATATACATAATCGTATAATTATCGTGTGTTATATAGTTCGTGATATCATCGGTCAAATTGGACGGTCAAACGTTGTGTAAAAATCTTTTCAAAAATATAAGTCTCAACAATTTGGATTGCTTATTATGTTGGTAAGGTTTAATTTATGTAAATATTAATCTCATAAGTATAGAACGATCGGAAAATTCCGGGTCGTTACAGCGCCGGTGGTGCAGAGGGTGCAGCACCAGAAGTAGATGGCGCATAACAGCCGACCTTACGCATGAATGGATCATCAGGATACGGCACAACCCGCTTGCGGGCGGTGACCCTAACCAACAGTCCACGTGCGTTAGCGAACGGCTTACCTCCATTAACCCCTGGAATAACAGTACCATTGAAGCGGTACCGCTTCTTCGGCAGGGTAGAGGGTGGCTGCACGGGCTCCTCCTCGGAGTCCTCCTCGGAATCCTCCTCGGAATCCTCCTCGCTGGTGTCATCGAATGATGAATTGTTGGAATCATCTGCGGGTGGATGTGCCTCGCCGGTAGTCATGAGTCGATATCTGAAAGGTGGAATCGGCACAACACATCCATCAGCAAGGTGTCTAACCCAATGTCCACTCTCGTTACGGAAAGGACCATCTCCGTTTCCCTCAGGAATCATAGCACCACTGGAATGGTGCTGTGCCCCCGGGAGTCCAGGGCTAGGTGGAGCTGGAATCTCCTCTGGATCCTCATCTCCATCTGAGATGACCATCAGGTGAGGTGTGTAGTGACCCGAACTTTTCCATGTTTATATATATTAATTGAGATTGATATTTACATGACTAAATGTTTCCAACATGTTAAGAAATCAAACTTGTTAAGACTTGATTAAATGAAATAAGTTTCATATAGACAATTGAACACCCAAGTTGACCGGCGATTCACGAACGTTACAAAATTGTAAAAACTACATGTTTTGTTATATATAGACATATATATATGGTTGACATGAGATTATGATGAGTAAGTATCTCACTAAGTATATTAACAATGTGTGATATACATAAGAAATGAGATTACTAAGTTAAGAAACTCGAAATGATATATATAACGATTATCGTTATGATAACATCTACTAAATACATATGTATCATATTAAGATATTGATACACTATATTTAACATGATAAAATGATATTTAAATATATCATTAAGTGTGTTAACAATGAACTACATATGTAAAAACAAGACTACTAACTCAAGAATTACGAAACGAGACTTATATGTAACGATTATCGTTGTAACGATATTTTAATGCATGTATCATATTAAGAGATATTCATACATCATAATATCATGATAATATAATAATTTAACATCTCATTTGATATAATAAACATTGGGTTAACAACATTAATTGAGATCGTTAACTTAAAGGTTTCAAAACAACACTTACATGTAACGACTAACGAAGACTTAACGACTCCATTACAATGTATATACATGTTGTGTTTTGATATGTATTCTTACACTTTTGAAAGACTTCAAGACACATATCAAAGTACTTCTACTTAACAAAAATTCTTACAATTACATCCTCGTTCAGTTTCATCAACAATTCTACTCGTATGCATCCGTATTCGTACTCGTACAATACACAGCTTTTAGATGTATGTAATATTGGTATATATACTCCAATGATCAGCTCTTAGCAGCCTATGTGAGTCACCTAACACATGTGGGAACCATCATTTGGCAACTAGCATGAAATATCTCATAAAATTACAAAAATATTAGTAATCGTTCATGACTTATTTACATGAAAATAAAATTACATATCCTTTATATCTAATCCATATACCAATGACCAAAAACACCTACAAACATTTTCACTCTTCAATTTTCTTCATCTAATTGATCTCTCACAAGTTCCATCTTCAAGTTCTAAGTGTTCTTCATAAATTCCATAAGTATAGTTTCATAAAAATCAAGAATACTTCCAAGTTTGCAAGTCTACTTCCAAGCTTTCTAATCCATTCCAAGTAATCATCTAAGATCAAGGAACCTTTGTTATTTACAGTAGTTTATCTTTCTAATTCAATGTAATATTCATATTCAAACTTTGATTCAATTTCTACAACTATAACAATCTTATTTCGAGTGAAAATCTTACTTGAACTGTTTTCGTGTCATGATTCTGCTTCAAGAACTTTCAAGCCATTCAAGGATCCTTTGAAGCTAGATTCATTTTTCTCATTTCTAGTAGTTTTATCCAGAAAACTTGAGGTAGTAATGATGTTCATAACATCATTCGATTCATACATATAAAGCTATCTTATTCGAAGGTTTAAACTTGTAATCACTAGAACATAGTTTAGTTAATTCTAAACTTGTTCGCAAACAAACGTTAATCCTTCTAACTTGACTTTTAAAATCAACTAAGCACATGTTCTATATCTATATGATATGCTAACTTAATGATTTAAAACCTGGAAACACGATGAACACCATAAAATCGGATAAACGCCGTTGTAGTGAAACCGGGGGCTGTTTTGGTTTGGATAATTAAAAACTATGATAAACTTTGATTTAAAAGTTGTTCTTCTAAGAAAATGATTTTTCATATGAACATGAAACTATATCCAAAAATCTTGGTTAAACTCAAAGTGAAAGTATGTTTTTCAAAATGGTCATCAAGATGTCGTTCTTTCGACGAAAATGACTACATCTTTAGTAATTGACATGTAACTTAAATTTCCAACTATAAACCTATACTTTTTATGTTTGGATTCTTAAATTAGAGTTCAATATGAAACCATAGCAATTTTATTCATTCAAAACGGATTTAAAATGAAGAAGTTATGGGTAAAACAAGATTGGATATTTTTGATCTTTTTAGCTACGGGAAATGTTTAACAAATCTATACAAATCATATCCTAGCTAACTTATATTGTATTATACATGTATTCTAATATATTATGTAATCTTGGGATACCATAGACACGTATGCAAATGTTTTGACATATCATATCGACCCATGTATATATATTATTTGGAACAACCATAGACACTCTATATGCAGTAATGTTGGAGTTAGCTATACAGGGTTGAGGTTGATTCCAAACATATATATACTTTGAGTTGTGATCTAGCCTGAGACGTGTATACACTGGGTCGTTGTAACAACCCTCACTTTTCGACTTCTAAATTTACTGAATTAACCCTAGGGTTATATGTCTGACTATATGTATTAAGGGTTGTTATATATAATTAAATATTGACCGAATAGTAATTTTTTGTCAACAATGTACGCTTAAATAAATAATATATTATTAATTTATATAATTTGACATAATTTAACTAAGTATATAAACTTTGTATCACTTTTATTATTTAGTTAATGTATTATATATTTAACTATATAATAAATCTAATTATATATAAATGTAATAATATTTACAAACTTACTAAAACAATAGTTTAATAATTAAAATCATAATTATTATTAAAAATACAAAATACCGAATTATTTATTATTTTTATGCAAAATTTGTATTTATTAATTAAATAAAAAAAATATATTATTGACAAATATTCTTGGAAAAGCATTAAATCAATTTGTTTATTTATATAAAAAAAATCCTTAAAATAAATGAAAAAAATAAATAAATAAATAAATAAATAAATAAATAAATTACTTTTTAATTAAAAATTTTAATGGAAAAACTACTTTTATTATTTTATTTTGTGCATTATCCCATGACCTAACATTTAATACTTTTTAATTTTAAAATCCCATTAAGAATTAAAATATTTCTTTTTATTTTAATTATTTTATTCTTTTTACCTAATTTTTTTAAGTATAAATACCCCTCATTTCTCATTCAAACTCACACCAAAATTTCTCTCATTCTCTCTTTGAAGAATTACTACTAGTAAGTATTCTTTTCTTACTTTTTATTTTTTTTTACTTTTTACTTTTTACTTTTTACTTCGGTTATTATTTTTACCGAAACATGTAAATAATGTTATAAATTATATGCAATTAAAAATAAAATAAACAACATGTATACACTATTACTATTACTAGCACCTATAACCTACTACTTATATTGTAACATAAAAACATTTTGGGATATGTATTAGAGATGTATAGATCTTCGAACTTTCTTGACGAATGGTTTCTATGAGATTCTAGGCAGAGGGTTTGGATTTCCGATTTTAAGGGTCCTATGGCTCAAGCCCCTAGATCTAAATTAGCCATTCGAAGGGAAAGGTGTGATTGGAAGCTTATCTAATACGGCAAGTATCCTAAAATGGAAAACACTGATAAAAGTAGAAACTCTCTAGTCATAGAAACTTAGTAAAATAAGAAACTTTCTAAAAATGGAAACTTTATAAAAATAGTAACTTACTAGGAATAGAAACTTAGTAAAATAAACACATACTTAAACTTAAACATGGGCAAAACACTTAACTTCTCTTAAATGTCAATAGGTTGACTTTCCTGCTCACTCGTTCAACTCTTTATTCCGAGGAATAACTCTCTCTCTACTTACTAAGGTGAATTCATAGCCCCTCTTTAATTGCTAGCAAACTTACTTACTTTTACTTGGGGTGAGACACATGCTGTTTTTACTTTTTACACTTTAGACACAAGTACCAAACTGTTAAACTATACTATACCCGCTATGTCCGACTAAGTCCCTGCAGTGATATTTTTAATTGCTGTTGCATGCTTAATTATTGGGGGTAGGCCTATCGGGAGTAACGTCCCCGATACATTTGACTAAGTCTTTTTATTACTTAATAATGAAATTAAACCGACAAGGACAGACACAACTTGTCATGGGGCAAACTTAAACGTTTAGTCTAAATATCACGCATTGGCATAACTTTTTGATCCTGCGGGAGATCAACTTTACAAACTAAATCTTGTGGTCTAAAACAACGACAAACTTTTTGTTAAACCTATGAACTTCACTCAACCTTTTTGGTTGACACTTTAGCATGTTTTGTCTCAGGTGATGTTTGATTCAAGCTCTTATACTTACCGCTTATGTGATGCTACTTGGACATAGGATCAAGAGATATCGCATTTATTACTTCTGCATGTGAACATTTACGATATTGTTATTCCTGTCATTGTAACGACATTTCATTTTCCGCTGCGTACTCATTAAAGTTAAATTCATCATTTAGTATTGTTCTCGTTTATTATAATATGTTGGTATGTTTTGATATTAGTGACGTTCCTTCCAGAACCTATTGGGAGGACGTTACAGATTGGTATCAGAGCATAACCAGGCTGTTATAGAGAACCAGGATTGCATTTTTATGTGTGTCTTACTTGTTAGCTAGGGTGCCTTAACAATCTAGGAAACTATAACCTTTCCTGCCTTAGAATTAAAGCACTTAGGATTGCCCCATAATCTTAACGATTATGCTTTAATAAACTTGACTTAAAGATTCTAATCAAAATATCCTTCCTAATGTTAGGATGTCTAATTATCATCAAACGACCAAAATGAATCTTTTCAAGCCAACCGAAAAAGATACTGAAAGGTCTTCCACAGAAAGACCAGTCCAAAGTCCACCTTATGGCTTTGGTGGTCCTCCCTCACCAAATTATAGCCCAAATACTACTCTAAAGTTACATGGGTCTCCTGAATACTATCCAACCCCGAGGAATAAAGACAAGAGAAAATGTCTTGAAGAAACTGGGCCGTCAAAGAAAAGATCCCGATCTCCTTTCTACGATGAAGTTGATGCCAAGTACGAGCTCATGAATCTGTGAAAAACTACCGATGACCTAATTCGCCATATTGCAAGGATCGATTTTCAAATGAAGGAAAAAGACCTAGCGATCAAGAAGCTCATGGAGGAAAATGCTGAACTAAAGAAAGAGATAAAGTTGGTAAAGTATGAAGATGATAGAAATACCTGATGGGGGAAGCAATCTCTCTCCTACCTAAGAGAAGATGTTGACCTTAGATTGAAGATGGAGGAAAACTGCGTGAATAATCAACTTTCTATAAGGGACCACAAGTACCATGTAATCAACAATGAAGTTTCTAACCTTTATGATAATCTCGAGTTCCTGCATGAGAAACAAAAGGTGAAGAATGAGAAAGTTGAGAAGTTTATGAAGAAGGTTGAGGATGAGAAGAAGGGATATGAATCTTAATATTCTTTAGTTATCTTTCTATTTTCCATCTATGTAAAGGCTATGCCTTAAAACTATTTCTATTTTCGAATCATATATTAAAAGGCTTATTTAATGCCTAGTTCCTTAATAAAATAAAGTGTTTTATTTATATCATGTGATATTAATACTTTATCTTATTCCTACTTGTAATTGCTCAAATTTGTTAACTTATCCGACTTATGTTCACTTTTATGTAGTGACATCATGGTTCGTTCAGCTGCACCTACCGTTAACAATGTTGTGTTAACTACTAAGCAATTCCAACAGTTACTCGCTGCCGCCCAAGGCAACGCCCAAGCTAACCATGATAATCCACAACCGAAACCTTGTTCCTACAAGGATTTTTCAAACTGTCATCCTCCTGCATTTAAGGGGACTGAAGAAGCTGTCGAACTAGTCCGTTGGTTCGAGAAGATGGAATCTATTTTCTGTATTTGCAACTGTGGTGATAACGATCGACTAAAGTATGCCACTAGCTCATTGGGTGGCAATGCTTTAACTTGGTGGACTGCTCATGCCAAGTCCGTAGGAATTGATAATGCTAATGCAATTCCATGGGATGAACTCACAAGCATGATGGTCAACAAATTCTGTGCTCGAAGTCAAGTTTAGAAACTTGAAGCTGAGTTCTGGGAACTCAAGGTCAAGGGTACTGACATTGAGAACTATACCAATCATTATCTGGAGCTTTCTACTCTATGTCCTGAAATGTTTCCTACTGAAGCTAGAAGAATTGAGCGGTATATTGAAGGTCTTCCCGAGGATGTTCAAGGGAATGTTATTGCTGCTGAGAAGGTTACTTTGGATGCTGTGATTCTCATGGCACAAAATCTCATGTTGGCCAAGAGAAGAAGGGCATCGACCAATAAGCAAGTTGAAACCAAGGGTAATGATGGTAAGAGGAAGTTTGAGCCATCTCAAGGTTTGGCTCAGAATGATAATAAGAAGCCTGCGGATGGTACAAGGTCGAATTATAAGGGTACTTATCCTTTCTGTATTCGTTGTGAGAGGCATCACCCGGGGAAGTGTACTGCGGTTTGTGCGTTGTGTAAGAAAGTGGGACACGTTTTTAAGACGTGTAAGACTCCTCCGAAGGATAAGGCTATTATTCCGGCCAAAGCTCCTCCTACATGCTATACTTGTGAAGAGAAGGGACACATTAGTCCAAATTGTCCTAAGAAGAAAGATAATCTCGCTACTGGAGCTAATGCTACTGCTGCGAAGGGTCGTGCATTTGTTATTACTGCTGCTAAAGCCCGAGATGAAGATGAAGTTATCACGGGTACGTATCTTGTCAATAATTTCTATGCAACTATTTTATTCGATACTGGTGCCGACAGAAGTTACGTGTCTAGTGATTTTTGTACCCTATTTGCTGAAAAGCCTCAACCCTTAGAAACTAAAAGATTAGTAGAAGTAGCCAATGGAAAGGTCATGCAAGTCGATAAAATATATAAAAACTGCAACCTAATCTTAGCCGATAAAGAATTTAAGATAGACCTTTTGCCAATCAAACCCGGAAGTTTTGACGTTGTAGTTGGTATGGATTGGTTACGTCCATTACATGCTGCTATCATGTGTTACGATAAAACTGTTAATGTTCCATTGGGGAATGGAGATACTCTCATCATCCAAGGTGAAAAGAGTGGTTCCAATCTCAATATCATCTCCTATATCAAAACCCGCAAATACCTTATGAAAGGTTATCCAGCCATTCTAGCCCACGTTAAGCTGATCGAATCGGAAGAGAAGCGTATTGAAGATGTACCAGTGGTTAGAGACTATCCCGATGTGTTTCCCGAAGATCTTCCTGGTCTTCCACCTCCTCGACAAGTTGAATTTCAAATTGATTTAGCTCCCGGTGCTGCTCCTATTGCTAAAGCACCATACCGTTTAGCACCTTTCGAAATGAAGGAACTTTCCAACCAGCTCTAAGAACTATTGGATAAAGGTTTCATTCGTCCAAGCTCATCTCCATGGGGAGCTCCTATTCTATTTGTTAAAAAGAAGGATGGTACGTTAAGGATGTGCATTGATTACCGCGAACTTAACAAGCTTACTATCAAGAACCGTTATCCGTTGCCACGTATTGATGATCTATTCGACCAACTTCAAGGGTCAAGTGTTTATTCAAAGATTGATTTGAGGTCCGGATATCACCAACTTAGAGTTAAGGAATTTGATATTCCTAAGACTGCTTTTCGCACTCGTTATGGGCACTATGAATTCTGTGTCATGCCTTTTGGTTTGACCAATGCTCCTGCCATTTTCATGGATCTCATGAACCGTGTCTGCAAACCTTATCTCGATAAATTCGTCATTGTTTTCATTGATGACATTTTGATCTACTCCAAGAGTGAGAAGGAACATGAGCAACATCTGCGCGTGATTCTTGAACTCTTACGAAAGGAACAACTCTACGCTAAGTTTCTAAGTGCGAGTTTTGGCTCAAAACCATACAATTCCTCGGACATGTTGTTGATAGTAATGGAATACATGTCGATCCAGCTAAGATTACCGCTATCCAGAACTGGGAGATACCAAAGACTGCGAAGCATATTCGTTAATTTTTGGGACTTGCCGGTTATTATCGGAGATTCATAAAGGATTTTTCCCTTCTTGCCAAACCTCTTACGAAGCTAACTCAAAAAGGGAAGAAGTTTGAGTGGTCCGAAGAACAGGAATCTGCTTTCAAGATTCTGAAAGAGAAGTTGACCACAGCCCCGATTCTATCTTTACCTGAAGGTACTGACGATTTTGTTGTTTACTGCGATGCCTCAAAGCAAGGCTTTGGTTGTGTTTTAATGCAACGTGAAAAGGTTATTGCCTACGCATCTAGACAGTTGAAGAAACATGAGGAGAACTATACCACACACGACCTTGAGTTAGGTGCCGTGGTATTTTCATTAAAGATATGGAGACATTATCTATATGGTACCCAGTTTACGGTGTACACTGACCATAAAAGTCTTCGACACATCTTTGATCAAAAACAGCTGAATACGAGGCAAAGCCGATGGCTCGAGTTATTGAACGATTATGACTGTAAGATGGAATATCATCCTGGCAAGGCAAACGTAGTTGCTGATGCCCTTAGTCGAAAAGACGATGTTAAACGTGTTCGTTCCTTAAACCTAAAAATCAAATCAAATCTTATATCACGAATCTGCGAAGCTCAAATGGAAGCTATTAAACCAACACTTATCGAAGGTGAAGGACCTATCGGTTTCGAGAACCAACTCCAAGTGAAAGCTAATGGTACACGGTACTTTGTCAACAGAATTTGGGTTCCTCGCTTTGGTAATCTCCGTGAACTAGTCTTGGATGAAGCGCATAAGACTAGGTATTCTATTCATCCGGGTTCCAGTAAGATGTACCACGATGTGAAGGAATTCTACTGGTGGCCTAATATGAAAACCGACATTGCTACTTATGTTAGTAAGTGTCTCACTTGTTTGAAAGTCAAGGCTGAACATCAAAAGCCTTCTGGTCTGTTGACACAACCCGATATTCCGCAGTGGAAGTGGGAATGTATCGCTATGGACTTTATTACTAAATTGCCCAAGACTTCTAGTGGCAATGATAATATATGGGTCATAGTAGATCGTCTTACTAAATCTGCTCATTTCTTACCGATCAAGGAGACCGACAAGATGGAGAGATTGTCACAACTGTATATCAAAGAAATTGTCTCTCGTCATGGTGTTCCTATATCAATCATATCCGATCGTGACAGTAGATTCACTTCCAGATTCTGGAAATCCTTACAAACTGCTCTTGGAACTCAACTCGACATGAGTACTGCTTATCATCCGCAAACCGATGGTCAAAGTGAACGAACCATTCAAACAGTGGAAGATATGCTTCGCGCTTGTGTTATCGACTTCGGCAAAGGCTGGGATAGACATTTTCCTTTGGTTGAATTCTCTTACAATAATAGTTACCACTCAAGTATTAAGGCTGCACCTTTTGAGGCCTTATACGGACGAAAATGTAGATCCCCACTGTGCTGGGATGAATTAGAGGACAGACAGTTAACTGGTCCTGAAATCATACACGAGACAACCGAAAAGATAGTTCAGATTAAGGAACGAATAAAAACTGCCCGCAGCCGACAGAAGAGCTATGCTAATAAAGGTCGAAAAGATTTAGAATTCCAAGTTGGTGACAAAGTCATGTTAAAAGTATCCCCTTGGAAAGGCGTCGTTCGTTTTGGTAAACGAAGCAAACTAAGTCCGCGTTTTTTTGGACCCTTCAAGATTACTGAAAGGATCGGACCCGTGGCTTATCGATTAGAATTACCTGCTGAACTTAGCAGCGTACACAACGTATTTCATGTCTCGAATCTTAAAAAGTGTCTCGCTGATGACACTCTCGTTATTCCTTTGGATGACATTCACATTGATGATAAAATGCACTTCATAGAGGAACCCGTAGAAGTCATGGACCGATCTGCTAAACGCTTAAAACAAAGCACCATACCTATTGTTAAGATTCGTTGGAATTCACGACGTGGCCCCGAGTATACCTGGGAACGTGAAGACCAAATGAAACAGAAATATCCCCATCTCTTCTCAACCGCTGATGCATCCGAGAAGTCTACCTAAAACTTCTGGACGAAGTTTTTATTAATGGGGAGGTACTGTAACAACCCTCACTTTTCGACTTCTAAATTTACTGAATTAACCCTAGGGTTATATGTCTGACTATATGTATTAAGGGTTGTTATATACAATTAAATATTGACCGAATAGTAATTTTTAGTCAACAATGTATGCTTAAATAAATAATATATTATTAATTTATATAATTTGACATAATTTAACTAAGTATATAAACTTTGTATCACTTTTATTATTTAGTTAATGTATTATATATTTAACTATATAATAAATCTAATTATATGTAAATGTAATAATATTTACAAACTTACTAAAACTATAGTTTAATAATTAAAATCATAATTATTATTAAAAATAAAAAATACCGAATTATTTATTATTTTTATGCAAAATTTGTATTTATTAATTAAATAAAAAAATAAAAATAAAATAAAATAAAATATTATTGACAAATATTCTTGGAAAAGCATTAAATCAATTTGTTTATTTATATAAAAAAATCCTTAAAATAAATGAAAAAAATAAAAAAATAAATAAATAAATAAATTACTTTTTAATTAAAAATTTTAATGGAAAAACTACTTTTATTATTTTATTTTGTGCATTATCCCATGACCTAACATTTAATACTTTTTAATTTTAAAATCCCATTAAGAATTAAAATATTTCTTTTTCTTTTAATTATTTTGTTCTTTTTACCTAATTTTTTCAAGTATAAATACCCCTCATTTTTCATTCAAACTCACACCAAAATTTCTCTCATTCTCTCTTTGAAGAATTACTACTAGTAAGTATTCTTTTCTTACTTTTTATTTTTTTTACTTTTTACTTTTTACTTTTTACTTTTTACTTCGGTTATTATTTTTACCGAAACATGTAAATACTGTTATAAATATATGCAATTAAAAATAAAATAAACAACATGTATACACTATTACTATTACTAGCACCTATAACCTACTACTTATATTGTAACATAAAAACATTTTGGGATATGTATTAGAGATGTATAGATCTTCGAACTTTCTTGACGAATGGTTTCTATGAGATTCTAGGCAGAGGGTTTGGATTTCCGATTTAAAGGGTCCTATGGCTCAAGCCCCTAGATCTAAATTAGCCATTCGAAGGGAAAGGTGTGATTGGAAGCTTATCTAATACGGCAGGTATCCTAAAATGGAAAACACTGATAAAAGTAGAAACTCTCTAGTCATAGAAACTTAGTAAAATAAGAAACTTTCTAAAAATGGAAACTTTATAAAAATAGTAACTTACTAGGAATAGAAACTTAGTAAAACAAACACATACTTAAACTTAAACATGGGCAAAATACTTAACTACTCTTAAATGTCAATAGGTTGACTTTCCTGCTCGCTCGTTCAACTCTTTATTCCGAGGAATAACTCTCTCTCTACTTACTAAGGTGAATTCATAGCCCCTCTTTAATTGCTAGCAAACTTACTTACTTTTACTTGGGGTGAGACACATGCTGTTTTTACTTTTTACACTTTAGACACAAGTACCAAACTGTTAAACTATGCTATACCTGGCTATGTCCGACTAAGTCCCTACAGTGATATTTTTAATTGCTGTTGCATGCTTAATTATTGGGGGTAGGCCTATCGGGAGTAACGTCCCCGATACATTTAACTAAGTCTTTGTATTACTTAATAATGAAATTAAACCGATAAGGACATACACAACTTGTCATGGGGCAAACTTAACGTTTAGTCTAAATATCACGCATTGGCATAACTTTTTTATCCTGCGGGAGATCAACTTTACAAACTAAATCTTGTGGTCTAAAACAACGACAAACTTTTTGTTAAACCTATGAACTTCACTCAACCTTTTTGGTTGACACTTTAGCATGTTTTGTCTCAGGTGCTGTTTGATTCAAGCTCTTATACTTACCGCTTATGTGATGCTACTTGGAGATAGGATCAAGAGATATCGCATTTATTACTTCTGCATGTGAACATTTATGATATTGTTATTCCTGTCATTGTAACGACATTTCATTTTCCGCTGCGTACTCATTAAAGTTAAATTCATCATTTAGTATTGTTCTCGTTTATTATAATATGTTGGTATGTTTTGATATTAGTGACATTCCTTCCAGACCCTATTGGGAGGACGTTACAGTCGTGGATTGATTCAAGATAATATATATATCGATTTATTTTTATACATCTAACTGTGGACAACTAGTTGTAGGTTACTAACTAGGACAGCTGACTTAATACACTCAAATCTTTAAAACATAATAAAAATGGTTGTAATTATATTTTGATCATACTTTGATATATATATGTACATATTTGTATAGGTTCGTGAATCGATCCGTGGTCAAGTCTTATTTTCGAGGAAGGAAATATCTGTGAAAGTGAGTTATAGTCCCACTTTTAAAATCTAATATTTTTGGGATGAGAATACATGCAGGTTTTATAAATGATTTACAAAATAGACACAAGTACGTGAAACTACATTCTATGGTTGAATTATCGAAATCGAATATGCCCCTTTTTATTAAGTCTGGTAATCTAAGAATTAGGGAACAGACACCCTAATTGACGCGAATCCTAAAGATAGATCTATTGGGCCTAACAAACCCCATCCAAAGTACCGGATACTTTAGTACTTCAAAATTTATATCATATCCGAAGGGTGTTCCGGAATGATGGGGATATTCTTATATATGCATCTTGTTAATGTCGGTTACCAGGTGTTCACCATATGAATGATTTTTATCTCTATGTATGGGATGTGTATTGAAATATGAAATCTTGTGGTTTATTGTTACGATTTGATATATATAGGTTAAACCTATAACTCACCAACATTTTTGTTGACGTTTAAAGCATGTTTATTCTCAGGTGAATACTAAGAGCTTCCGCTGTTGCATACTAAAATAAGGAAAAGATTTGGAATCCATGTTTGTATGATATTGTGTAAAAACTGCATTCAAGAAACATATGTCGATGTAATATATTTCTATTGTAAACCATTATGTAATGATCATGTGTAAACAGTATATTTTAGATTATCATTATTTGATAATCTACGTAATGCTTTTGAAACCTTTATTGATAAAATAAAGGTTATGGTTGTTTTAAAAATGAATGCAGTCTTTGAAAAACGTCTCATATAGAGGTCAAAACCTCGCAACGAAATCAATTAATATGGAACGTTTATAATCAATATGAACGGGACATTTCAAGGTGCATGGCTACTGTCCCCAGAAGACGAATCACCGGAGTCATCGGAGGGTAGTGGTGACGGGATCTGTGAGTCAGCAACAATAGTAGGCGAAGTAGAAGATGAATCTGAGTCACTCTCCAAATCAATGATAATGGGAGGTATGTCCGACATCTGAACAAGGAAAAATAACTTTTTCCATGTCAGTAAGACATATAGCAAGCACGTAATAAGGCAAAATATCTACAGCAGCCTAGATAGTCTACAGCAGTACATAGCATGGCAATAATAACAATATCATACCGAAGTAATCATGCAATCAAAAGCAGATAGTAGCATGCAGTAGTGAGAATAAACGGTAGCATACAGTGAATTCATATAGCAGTAGGAGTAAGCAGTAGCATGCATCAAGTTCCACAGAAACTAGTAAACAAGCAAGTTGTAGATTAGTCCTATTAGTGAATCCTACTCGACTCGGTCAAGACGCACTAATGCAACCTAATTCCCTACAGCCAATGCTCTGATACTAAATGTGACGCCCCGTACAAAATCAACGTGTATGGATCATCAACAACAGGATCATTACACGGTTACAATACTATATGCTGTTTTAAAACAAGTTTGCATTCATGAAAAGATAACATTTTACAAAAGATAGCAAACATAAACATAAGTACGTGTCACAAAGGTCATTACAAAGCCATTGTTCAAATGTAACATAAGTTATGAATGCAAAGTAAAAGTTTCATAATTGAGACATCTCTAAGTAATGCAGCGGAAGTCTAACACAGCAGGTCTACAACAGCGAGACTAATACAGCGGAAGCAACATACATCTAAGCACCTGAGAAATAACATGCTTTAAAATATCAACACGAATGTTGGTGAGCTATAGTTTAATTGTAACAATAATGTAATGTAGGCCACGAGATTTCGTATTCCAAACAGTATGAAAAGTATATGCTTAACCGTGGGCACTTGGTAACTAACTTAACGTAAATATCACCCCCTAAAAGTACACTTGGCGAGTGCGTATGTTCTAGAAGTATTAAACACCCGTTAAATGCTAGCGCGACTAGCCCGAGTGGGGATGTCAAACCCTATGGATCCATATCTAAGATTCGCCTTCACTGGTTCAAAACCAATGGCTAAACGTTACCGAGCTAAGGGGAAAGTTTATGCTGTTATATCACCCACACATATATAATTTTAAGTACTCATGCCTAGTAAGTAAAACATAAAAAGAGCATGTATTCTCAGTCCCAAAAATAGTTAAAGTAAAAAAGGGATGCTATAACTCACAGTGAAAATGTGGTAAAAGTCGATACGAGGTAAGTAAGCAAGTGAGTCGGTTCGAAAGGTCCTCAACCTAGGTCAAAATTTACTAAGTCAGTAAGTCATCCCAAAAGAGTTTAAAAGTACGTAAGTTAAATCATAAGTAACATCATCGTCAACATCATACGTAAAAAGTAAGGTACGTTTTCAATCAAGAATAGAGATCAAAACAAAGGCTGACTTCGTTCAGCTGCTACGACCCCTATACAAACTGAAATGACATGAGACTAGTGGCCATGGCTCCGTATATGAGTCCTATAACCACTGACCAATTTTCAAAACCTAACTCGTCTTCGTTTGACCGTGGCGACGGTTTAAGTGCGAGTAGGTCAGAAATTTCAGCACAACGTTACAAGGGCGTAGTGACTTTCGGAAGGCTATAAATCCTAAACCATATATCGGATTAAGATGAGTCTTAAACAAAAAGTCATCTACTCGAACCGAACTATCTGGAAATAAACTTTTCCAGAAGCCCATGGGATTGATCAGACCCTGAAAAAAGTAAGCAAGTGCTCTGGTGGGATTCTTGGTGCTTGATGCTCAACAGGGTTCTCATCCTTGATGCTTGTAGCTTCAAGTGTACAACTCAATGATGTGTTAGCATCACTTTGACCAAGGTTTTACCATCAACACATAAGATTCAAGACTAAGAATTAACACAACTCATGTGAGAGTTTGAGAAAGGTGATGAACCAAAGTTACATCAATTTTCTTAGTTCCAACACAAATACAAGTCTTATTAAGCTATAAACTTTGAATCAAACTAAATGAGCAAGACCTTAAGTTAGAGAGCTTAGATATTAACTAGATATTAAAGATCTTAGACTAAAAATTCTAGATTTCATGTTCTTGGTGAAACCCTAAGTCAAAACACTTAGACTTTCCACTTTACACAACCATAAGTTATGAAACTTAGATTTTGTAAAGTAAAGTGAACACAAATTAATGAACTATTGTTTTAACAAGTTAGATGACCATAAGTTATATATCTTAGATCAATCTTACATGTGTGAAAGTTATAAACTAGTAAGCTTAAACTTTCTTATTCTTGAACTTTCAAAGTTAGACTTTGGTTACAAGATTTATGAGATCAAAGTTAACAAGTAATCTTTGACCAAGTACTTATACAAATCAAATTTCCATATACATAAATGATAAACTTAAAGTTAAAAATAAACAAGTTCAATTTTGGATCCTTTATTCAAAAAGATACCAAGTTACAAGCTTGAATTTTCATGTAATGAACTTTAAAGTTCTTGGGAATGAGAGGAAATGTTTTAACCTTCAAGTTCTTCAAGAAAAGTTGAGAGAAAAGTTAGAGAGAAATTTGAGAGAAAAGAAGTGTGTGTTTTGAGAGTGAAATGAGAGTGTTTGAAAAAAAATGAAGTGGTGGCGATGGTTTAGGGGTGCTAACGGTTTCATGGGGTGGCATGGGGGGACCATTTGCTTGCTATTAGATGGTGGTACATGGTGGTGGTTGTACATGTTGGGTGGCATGGTATAATATGTTAAAACATGTAAGAAATGGTACACTAGCATGCTTAATACTTGTCTTAATGTCTAATGGACTTTGTCTCATGTAGTAATGGGCTAACTAGACCATTAAGTGAGTTCATTAAGTTAAGCAGGTTGAGCCTTTAATTAACTAGGTCCATTAAGGTGTTAGGTCCATTAAAACTAACTAGTAAGCATTAGTAACCACTAAGCGTAATTAAGGAACCATAAAGCTAGGTAATTGTCATAAATAAATAACAATTATGTTTACGTAGTCATAATATTCCAATTATGACCAAAGTTTAACGTGTACCAAGTACGTAGCTCGTTTTAAACGGTAAGTGACACTAACGGTCGTAAATGCATTCAAGGATCATGTTAAGCACTTAATATCACGTTGTAAGGCATTAACGAAAGTAATTAACGTAATTAATGACCCCAGAATATAATCTATCACAGTACGCATAAATACGCAGTTTCGTAAAAGTAATAAATATAAATAAAAGTCGAAAAAGCCGGGTCGTTACACTTTGGGTGAGTTTGATATTGTCATTGGCAAGGATTGGCTCGATCGTTATAGAGTCGATATCACATGCCATAAAAAGTATATCCATGTGAATACCCCAAGTGGGGGAGAGTTAATTATTCATTGCGAGAAACGTAGAAGACTTGTGCCATTATGCACTTATGCACGGGCACGTCGTTTTCTTAGTAGTGGTGGCATGGCTTTTCTTGCTCATGTAGTCGATACTCGTGAAGAGCCACCATCTATTCGTGAAATTCTGGTGGTTAATGAATTCGAAGACATTTTTTCGGATGAATTACCGGGTGTTCCAGCGGAAAGACAAGTTGAATTTCGCATTGAGTTGGTTCCGGGGGCTACCCCCATTGCTAAAACTCCTTATCGTTTAGCACCAATGGAGATGCAAGAGTTATTAAATCAAACCCAAGAGTTGCTTGAAAAGAGTTTTATCCGACCGAGTGCTTCGCCATGGGGCACTCCGGTTTTATTCGTAAATAAGAAGGATGGTAGTATGCGGATGTGCATCGATCATCAGGAGTTGAACAAAGTGATGATCAAGAATCGTTATCCGTTGCCTCGGATTGACGATTTGTTTGATCAACTCCAAGGCGCGACTTATTTTTCTAAAATTGACTTATGGTTCAGCTATCACCAAATGCGGGTCCGTGAGGAAGATATTGAGAAAACGACTTTTCGAACGTGTTACGGGCATTTTGAGCAACTGCTCTGATACCAATTGTAGGAATTAGAGGGGGGTGAATAGTTCCAAAAATCGATTTGTTAAAACTTTTTCGGTTTAGGATATCCTACGGTCGATCGTAGATGCGACCGTGGATGTTGTGTTCAACAATGATGTTGTTTTCAAGTCCAAGGAACTAGTTTTAACAAAATAGTATGCTTGTGCTTATTAGACTATATATGAAATGAAGTAAAATGTACAAATACAGGGATTTATAGTGGTTCGGTGGATGTTAACTAATCCACCTTAATCCACTCCCCAATTCTAAGAATTGAGAGTTTTCTTCACTATGATACCCCAAACCCGGTGGAGTGTCCGGATACAACACTAGCTCCTCGATAAGCCGTTACTTATGAACCCTTACGTCCCTTTGAAGAATTCACAATCACCAAAAGCGCTTACCACAAGATCCTAATGCTCTAACCTAGTGAAATCACAATTACCTTCTAGATCCCTTTAAGAAGATAGCTCACAAGTAAACTTATAGCAAAGCTTACAATCACCCATAGTTCTTCAATATGTCACACTAAACTTACTTAGATCAAACTTGTCTTTACATTGGACAAGTATTAATTCCCAATGTAATTAATCAACTTCCTAGATCCCTTTAAGGAAGTTGAATCATTAAGTAAGATAGGTGTTTCCTATCGCAAGAACCATTTAACTTCCTTAACCCTTCCAAGGAAGTATCTCACAATGTAAACTTAAAGATACAAATGTTAAGCATAAATTTACATTACAATTCTACTTAGTGTAAGTAGAATCTCTCTTTCTCTCTTATAATCTCTCCATAGATTTGTGATTGAGGCTTGGGAGATAAGTTGATATGACTTTGGAAGTATGTTGAAAAGAGGTAGTCTTCAATTGTCTTCAAGCCTTGTTTAAATAGGCAATAGAAATGCAAAGTAGTGGGCACACATATCCGTTGATGAGTTTTCGTATTCATCTCTTTTATCTTGTTTCTTCATAATGTTACTTACACAAAGATTCTCTTTGACTTGGAAGTATTCATTGATTATAACCCTTCAATGCATGTGTCAACATTTGATCTTGGAAGCATGCATATGATACTTGCCAAATAGCAATCTTCCAAAATACTTCTTGTAAGCATACATGTGATATTCAAGTAAGTACTTGACAAGTAGCAACCTTCCAAATTCTTTGTAAGACTTATATGTGACGACCCGGAAATTTCCAATCAAATTTAAACTTTAATCTTAATATTATCTCGACATGATAAGCAAAGCTGTAAAGTTGAGTCTCAAAATTTTTGAACTGTTTTAATATATTCATTTAACCTTTGACTATTCCCGACGATTCACGAAAAACTTTTTATAAATAAAGATGTAAATATATATATATATATATATATATATATATATATATATATATATATATATATATATATATATATATATATATAAAAATATTTTAAATAAATAAAATGGATACACTTTAACTAATTAAGAATTAAAAATGTAAAATAAACAGAATAATTAAATATTATCAAAATAAATGAAAATAGATGTGATTCTATTATTAATTATGATTTTATGGTAGTATATATAAAATGTATAAATAATAAATATTCAACATACGTTATCACATAATATATTAATAATTAATTACAAGTTAAAATATAATTATTATAATATTATTATTATTACTTTTATTATTACTAATATCAATATCAGTATTATTATTATTAAAATGTATAATACTCATTATGATATAACATGTATTATATAATCGATAATATGTAATAATATAGTTGTTATAATGTTATTGTTATTATTAATATCAATACTAGCGTTATTAATACTGTATAAATATGAAACCTGATATATAAAATATTATTACTACTAATAATAATATAATTAGTATTATTATTATAATTATTATTAAAAACATTAGTATTATTATCAATTTCATAAAATTATTATTATTGTGACTTATTAATTATTATTATTCCTATTATTATTATTAATAATTATTAATATTATTATTAGTATTTTGATTATTATTAATATAATTATAATTATTAATTATTAAAAAATCATTTATATAAATCGTAAATGGATTTACGATCAGAAGAAGTTGCACGTTTCTTTCACACTTTATTTAATTTTGGATTCTTATAGGAACTGATTACAATCAATAACAGTTAAAGGGTGCCAATTCAGTTAGCAATCGATGTCACTCTTTATTTTTATTTTTTTCGGTACGAGTAAAAGATTCTTGTCGATTTCATTCAGCTACAAAACAAAGATAATTGAATTTTGATGCTGTAAAAATCTTCCCATATCACATTATATACATCCAGCACTGCAATAGAAAACGAAAAACAGAAAAATTAATTTCACAGCTCGTTTATGTGATGACCCGGAAATTTCCGATCAAATTTAAACTTTAATCTTTATATATATCCGACGCGATAAGCAAAATATGTATTATTGATTCTCGAAAGCTTTGAAACTATATTCATGTAATCAAGTTACCATTTGACCATGCCTAACAATTCACGAACATCTATGTGTATATAGATATGTGTATATAATAAATACTTAATAAGTGAAGGCGTTAACAAGGTATTAGATATATAATACTTTACAAGAACGTATTTTGTTTCAAAATAAGTTTATTATGCTTATCGATGTTTAGATGAAAATATCAAATGATTGATTTATAAGATACATTGAATTAGGATGAAGAGTCTCTGTTATGAGGTCCACTTTAAATTAGAAAACCCTTACTTTTAACGGTATTCGGAATATTTGGAAAAGTGATTGTATATAAGAACAAAAGTGTTAATTATTGGGGATTAGACAAAAGTTGGTGGAGGATTGAATTTCATAACCCTTGTTATTTGATTCGATCGATACTAAGTTATTTTATTTAGAAAGGTTAAGGAAACTAAAATAAACGTTAGCATATAAAGGAATTATAGGTTTAGAGTGTAAATGTTACGTGTTATAAGATTTCCTAAACGAATTTAAAATAAACTTTGAACTATTATTAGTTTTCAAAAACTAATTATTATACTATTATATTAATACTTCCATGATATACAATATGTACAAGTTTATATATTTTAAATAAAAATATATTTATATGTTACAAAAAGATGAATTACAATATCAAACTAGTCATAAAACGTTTTGATTTAAACTAATATTATTATATATGTTTTGATAAACAATAAGACTAGGATTTATAAAAGGAAATGATCAAAATACTTAAAAGATAAAGTTACACTTTAAGTGGGTTAGTTTTTAATTAATTTAAGTCTAGTTATTAATAAAGGTACATGTCACAAAACGTTTAATTTAAAATAAAATATTTTGACAAACAATGAGTCACTGATTTATAGAAGCAAATGACCACAACGCTCAATTTTATAAGTTATATTTTTATAAAGGAAATTTATTGTTGAGTAAGTCTAATTTTTGAAAAAGGTACACGTCGCGTAACGTAAAATGCTAGTTTTCTAAACGTACGAAAGTGCGCCCGAAAAACAGAAAGTGGTACATAAGTCGAGTGACAACGTACGAGTCATTTTTGTAAAAATTATATTTTTATATAAGCGTAAATATAATATAATATTTAATTAATTCTAAAGATTAAATATATTATTTATTAAATAATATATATATATTACAATTAATATGTCGACAATGGAAAAGTAAAGATTGTGTGCCATATTATTCTTGTATCATGCGTACTCATGGAAGGGACACTAGACACTCATGCGAATTCATGAGTGTCGGTGGTGGCAAGCAATTATAAAACCAACTCGATACTAGTTCCAGTGTTCATTCTATCTCTCTCTCATGGTGTACACATATATTTATATTATGAATATTATTATTAAGATTAATATTTTTATTAATCTAATTATTATCAAAAGAAGTATTATTATTAATATTAATGTACATAAAATATTACGACGAGGTCATGAGCGGGTCATTTCAAGACAAGTTTTGCGAGTAGGATAGGGCTAAGGAAATTATGGGTTATGGCTATGGAGGTGATGGGTATGGTTCATGGGTATGCCCGTGAGGTCAATTTAGTGTTTGTCATCTCCGTTGCGTCTACGTAACCTTCCTACAATATTGAACCTCAATATTGATACGTGAGTACTCGCAAATTAATTTTTATACATGAATAGTGTATCCCTGACTAGTGCTCGAGAAAATAGGATTATGCATGCTTGTACATTTGATATTGCCCTTAGATAAGTTATGTTGAATCTTAAAGGTTGTTATACTAGGGATGAAATAAGGTATAAGATATGCATGTCATTGGAAAGCTAGTGAAAAATTAAGAACTTTTCCTTTTGATATCGAATAGTTTCGATGAATGAATTTAAAGATATAGTCAACTGAATTATCTATATTTTAAGTGACATTGTTAAAATTGTTTATTATTATTATGTCGTCGTTATTATCGCCGTTATTATCATTATTATTATTAATATTATAATTAATATTTTTATCGAAGCTATCAACTTATTATTATTGTTATTATTATTAAAAGTATCATTTGCATTGAAACTATCATTTTTTTATTAAAATTATCATTTTGATAAATATTATTGTTGATTATAAAATATTAGTATTATTATTATTATTATTATTATTCAAGATTATCATTTCGAATAAAGTTACCAATCTCATATAAACATTTTTATTTATTGTTATTATCGTTAACATAAATAGAATATTTTTATCTGAAATAGTATTATTATTACAACAATGATATTATTACAAAAGATTATTATTTATTGTCAAAAATTATTATTATCATTAGTAAATATAAATATTGTTACTATTATTATTATTTTATTATTTTATTATTAAAAATAATTAAAACAACTTTATTGTCAATGTTATTTTAAATGAATACGTGATACAAAGATATTTTTATCACACGTAATATAATTACATTAATAATACATGCCACTATATTTTTATGATCTTAAGTGAACTTTATAAATCTTATTACTTGAGATATATAAAAGTATATTTTTATTATATATAAACTTTAATATAACTTTTTATTAATAAATGGTTTATATTGTTTACTTTAATAAAATTTGATATATATAAAACAACAACATTTAAATTATGTATTAAACATATATAGATTTTGGAAGTCGTGTTGAGTCAAATTGACTTTTGTTAAACTTTTGCATATCAATCTCGAGCATTAGGATTGTGATACACTACAACTTAACCTAAATTGTTGATAGATATTGACCATTATATAAATATATATATACGTAATATAGGTTCGTGAATCCAAGGCCAACCTTGCATTGTTCAATGTCGTTATATGTATTTTTACTACAAAATACAGTATGGTGAGTTTCATTTGCCTTTTTACCCTTTATATTTTTGGGCTGAGAATACATGCGCTGCTTTTATAATTATTTTACGAAATAGACACAAGTAATCGAAACTACATTCTATGGTTGAATTATTAAACCGAATATGCCCCTTTTTATTAAGTCTGGTAATCTAAGAATTAGGGAACAGACACCCTAATTGACGCGAATCCTAAAGATAGATCTATCGGGCCCAACAAGCCCCATCCAAAGTACCGGATGCTTTAGTACTTCGAAATTAATATCATGTCCGAAGGAGGATCCCGGAATGATGGGGATATTCTTATATGCATATTGTTAATGTCGGTTACCAGGTGTTCACCATATGAATGATCATTTTTGTCTCTATGCATGGGACGTATATTTATGAGAACTGGAAATGAAATTCTTGTGGTCTATTAAAATGATGGAAATAAATGATTATGATAAACTAATGAACTCACCAACCTTTTGGTTGACACTTTAAAGCATGTTTATTCTCAGGTGTTAAAGAAATCTTCCGCTGTGCATTTGCTCATTTTAAAGATATTACTTGGAGTCTTTCATAGCATATTTCGAAGAACGTTGCATTCGAGTCATTGAGTTCATCAAAGATTATTATTAAATCAACTCATAGTTGGATAGTGGATATTATGAAATGGTATGCATACCTGTCAATTTTCGATGTAAAGAAAGATTGTCTTTTAAAAACGAATGCAATGTTTGTAAAATGTATCATATAGAGGTCAAATACCTCGCAATGTAATCAACTATTGTGAATCGTTTATAATGTATATGAACGGGTCCTTTCAGTTGGTATCAGAGCGGTGGTCTTAGCGAACCAGGTCTTGCATTAGTGTGTCTTACTGTTAGTTGTTAAGATGCATTAGTGAGTCTGGACTTCGACCGTGTCTGCATGTCAAAAGTTTTGCTTATCATTTTGTGTCGGAAATCATCTACTTATCATCCTTAAGAAATTATCTGCTTATCATCTTAAGTCTAGACGCGTTTTCCTGCATTTATTGCATAACAGCGTATAGACGAAATTCACATCTTAGCATATCTGCTAATTAATATCTTAGCGTATTTATTATTGTGAAATTTGACTGGCATTTTTCAAAGATTCTCCGAAATCTATGGGATTTTGGTATTATATATACATATGTAAATTATGTATTGAGGAATACCAAATCTAAATTCTACAATCTATTTTATACCAAAAATTCTTTCTCTGATCATACGAGATGGATTCCGCATCTAGTTCGAACTCCTCAGATTTCGACAGCTATGTCGATATGGATTTCCATTCGAGCTCCGAAAATAGTGTGACCGGAATGGATCAACCAATCAGTCATCATCTATTCTGGATGAAATGGGGATGGGTTCGTAGCCTCCTCAATTATTGGAGACAAGAAGAAGGTGATCCTTTCCATCCACCAAATTGCCCTATTGGCGATGAACCTGAAGCATTTACCGGCGAACCTGTTCGTGAAACCATTTTCTCTCTCATTTCCAGAGTATCTCGTCACGATTATATATTACATCAAATTCTAAATTTTATTAACCCGCTTGTCCCAACCGACAATCATCCCGGTATACTAGCAGAAGTTAACGAACTTCGCGCTCGCGTGACATCTTTAGAGCTTATGGTGCAAGGATTACAAACACCATCAGCAGCACCAGCAGCATAATCAGTACCACCAGTAGCATCAACATCGTGAACCTCGATACCCTAAACATCAGCAGCATCACACGCCTCAACATCATAATCTGTATCTCGGATATCAACATCACACGCACCATAGATACCAAGGAGTACTAACAACAACAAACGATGTAGTATTGATTCATAACTTCATCGAAAGACCATTCTACGGCGATTATGTAATCTCTAAAGTCTTAGAGATTATCTATTTCCACCCTAACCCTAAATCAGATGAGTGAACCAAAATGATTCAAGGAAGAATCAAAACCCTAACAAGGATGGTGCGCGATTTACAAATTAGACTTGTTATACAAGCATCGCTAGCAGTTACCGGAAGTATCATCAGCAGCAACAGTACCGTTAGCATCACCAGTATAGTCAGTAACGTCAGCATCGTCAGAATCAACAACACTTATGACATCACATATTCCGTCAGTTCAAGAATCACTGTGGAAACCATTACGAATTAATAACGAGGATATTGTATCAACGAGTTATGAAGTATTACCTCAGTTCCTCCGAAGAATTTATATGTATATCCTATATATACATATATAAAAAAAATTTAACCATAAGAAATCTTTTCGTACTAAGCTATTATGTATGGAACTTAACTATCCGGTTAATTCATATTACTAATATGCTATGATGTACATTCTTCGTTAACAATTTAATCATTGTTAACCACAATCTGTGTTTCAACTCAATGAATTTTATTTCATCAAGTGTATTATTCAATAATGAAATGTCCCGTTCTTATTGCTTAAAAACGTTCCATATTAATTGATTTCGTTGCGAGGTTTTGACCTCTATATGAGACGTTTTTCAAAGACTGCATTCATTTTTAAAACAAACCATAACCTTTATTTCATAGATAAAGGTTTTAAAAAGCTTTACGTAGATTATCAAATAATGATAATCTAAAATATCCTGTTTACACACGACCATTACATAATGGTTTACAATACAAATATGTTACAACAAAATAAGTTTCTTGAATGCAGTTTTTACACAATATCATACAAGCATGGACTCCAAATCTCGTCCTTATTTAAGTATGCGACAGCGGAAGCTCTTAATAATCACCTGAGAATAAACATGCTTAAAACGTCAACAAAAATGTTGGTGAGTTATAGGTTTAACCTATATATATCAAATCATAATAATAGACCACAAGATTTCATATTTCAATACACATCCCATACATAGAGATAAAAATCATTCATATGGTGAACACCTGGTAACCGACATTAACAAGATGCATATATAAGAATATCCCCATCATTCCGGGACACCCTTCGGATATGATATAAATTTCGAAGTACTAAAGCATCCGGTACTTTGGATGGGGTTTGTTAGGCCCAATAGATCTATCTTTAGGATTCGCGTCAATTAGGGTGTCTGTTCCCTAATTCTTAGATTACCAGACTTAATAAAAAGGGGCATATTCGATTTCGATAATTCAACCATAGAATGTAGTTTCACGTACTTGTGTCTATTTTGTAAATCATTTATAAAACCTGCATGTATTCTCATCCCAAAAATATTAGATTTTAAAAGTGGGACTATAACTCACTTTCACAGATTTTTACTTCGTCGGGAAGTAAGACTTGGCCACTGGTTGATTCACGAACCTATAACAATATATACATATATATCAAAGTATGTTCAAAATATATTTACAACACTTTTAATATATTTTGATGTTTTAAGTTTATTAAGTCAGCTGTCCTCGTTAGTAACCTACAACTAGTTGTCCACAGTTAGATGTACAGAAATAAATCGATAAATATTATCTTGAATCAATCCACGACCCAGTGTATACGTATCTCAGTATTGATCACAACTCAAACTATATATATTTTGGAATCAACCTCAACCCTGTATAGCTAACTCCAACATTCACATATAGAGTGTCTATGGTTGTTCCGAAATATATATAGATGTGTCGACATGATAGGTCGAAATATTGTATACGTGTCTATGGTATCTCAAGATTACATAATATATAATACAAGTTGATTAAGTTATGGTTGGAATAGATTTGTTACCAATTTTCACGTAGCTAAAATGAGAAAAATTATCCAATCTTGTTTTACCCATAACTTCTTCATTTTAAATCCGTTTTGAGTGAATCAAATTGCTATGGTTTCATATTGAACTCTATTTTATGAATCTAAACAAAAAAAGTATAGGTTTCTAGTCGGAAAAATAAGTTACAAGTCGTTTTTGTAAAGGTAGTCATTTCAGTCGAAAGAACGACGTCTAGATGACCATTTTAGAAAACATACTTCCACTTTGAGTTTAACCATAATTTTTGGATATAGTTTCATGTTCATAATAAAAATCATTTTCTCAGAATAACAACTTTTAAATCAAAGTTTATCATAGTTTTTAATTAACTAACCCAAAACAGCCCGCGGTGTTACTACGACGGCGTAAATCCGGTTTTACGGTGTTTTTCGTGTTTCCAGGTTTTAAATCATTAAGTTAGCATATCATATAGATATAGAACATGTGTTTAGTTGATTTTAAAAGTCAAGTTAGAAGGATTAACTTTTGTTTGCGAACAAGTTTAGAATTAACTAAACTATGTTCTAGTGATTACAAGTTTAAACCTTCGAATAAGATAGCTTTATATGTATGAATCGAATGATGTTATGAACATCATTACTACCTTAAGTTCCTTGGATGAACCTACTGGAAAAGAGAAAAATGGGTCTAGCTTCAATGGATCCTTGGATGGCTCAAAGTTCTTGAAGCAAAATCATGACACGAAAACAAGTTCAAGTAAGATCATCACTTGAAATAAGATTGTTATAGTTATAGAAATTGAACCAAAGTTTGAATATGATTATTACCTTGTATTAGAATGATAACCTACTGTAAGAAACAAAGATTTCTTGAGGTTGGATGATCACCTTACAAGATTGGAAGTGAGCTAGCAAACTTGAAAGTATTCTTGATTTTATGAAACTAGAACTTTTGGAATTTATGAAGAACACTTAGAACTTGAAGATAGAACTTGAGAGAGTTCAATTAGATGAAGAAAATTGAAGAATGAAAGTGTTTGTAGGTGTTTTTGGTCGTTGGTGTATGGATTAGATATAAAGGATATGTAATTTTGTTTTCATGTAAATAAGTCATGAATGATTACTCATATTTTTGTAATCTTATGAGATATTTCATGCTAGTTGCCAAATGATGGTTCCCACATGTGTTAGGTGACTCACATGGGCTGCTAAGAGCTGATCATTGGAGTGTATATACCAATAGTACATACATCTAAAAGCTGTGTATTGTATGAGTACGAATACGGGTGCATACGAGTAGAATTGTTGATGAAACTGAACGAGAATGTAATTGTAAGCATTTTTGTTAAGTAGAAGTATTTTGATAAGTGTATTGAAGTCTTTCAAAAGTGTATAAATACATATTAAAACACTACATGTATATACATTTTAACTGAGTCGTTAAGTCATCGTTAGTCGTTACATGTAAGTGTTGTTTTGAAACCTTTAGGTTAACGATCTTGTTAAATGTTGTTAACCCAATGTTTATAATATCAAAAGAGATTTTAAATTATTATATTATCATGATATTATAATGTATGAATATCTCTTAATATGATATATATACATTAAATGTCGTTACAACGATAAACGTTACATATATGTCTCGTTTCAAAATCATTAAGTTAGTAGTCTTGTTTTTACATATGTAGTTCATTGTTAATATAATTAATGATATGTTTACTTATCATAATATCATGTTAACTATACATATAACCATATATATGTCATCATATAGTTTTTTACAAGTTTTAACGTTCGTGAATCACCGGTCAACTTGGGTGGTCAATTGTCTATATGAAACCTATTTCAATTAATCAAGTCTTAACAAGTTTGATTGCTTAACATGTTGGAAACATTTAATCATGTAAATATCAATCTCAATTAATATATATAAACATGGAAAAGTTCGGGTCACTACAGTACCTACCCGTTAAATAAATTTCGTCCCGAAATTTTAAGCTGTTGAAGGTGTTGACGAATCTTCTGGAAATAGATGCGGGTATTTCTTCTTCATCTGATCTTCACGCTCCCAGGTGAACTCGGGTCCTCTACGAGCATTCCATCGAACCTTAACAATTGGTATCTTGTTTTGCTTAAGTCTTTTAACCTCACGATCCATTATTTCGACGGGTTCTTCGATGAATTGAAGTTTTTCGTTGATTTGGATTTCATCTAACGGAATAGTGACATCTTCTTTAGCAAAACATTTCTTCAAATTCGAGACGTGGAAAGTGTTATGTACAGCCGCGAGTTGTTGAGGTAACTCAAGTCGGTAAGCTACTGGTCCGACACGATCAATAATCTTGAATGGTCCAATATACCTTGGATTTAATTTCCCTCGTTTACCAAATCGAACAACGCCTTTCCAAGGTGCAACTTTAAGCATGACCATCTCTCCAATTTCAAATTCTATATCTTTTCTTTTAATGTCAGCGTAGCTCTTTTGTCGACTTTGGGCGGTTTTCAACCGTTGTTGAATTTGGATGATCTTCTCGGTAGTTTCTTGTATAATCTCCGGACCCGTAATCTGTCTATCCCCCACTTCACTCCAACAAATCGGAGACCTGCACTTTCTACCATAAAGTGCTTCAAACGGTGCCATCTCAATGCTTGAATGGTAGCTGTTGTTGTAGGAAAATTCTGCTAACGGTAGATGTCGATCCCAACTGTTTCCGAAATCAATAACACATGCTCGTAGCATGTCTTCAAGCGTTTGTATCGTCCTTTCGCTCTGCCCATCAGTTTGTGGATGATAGGCAGTACTCATGTCTAGACGAGTTCCTAATGCTTGCTGTAATGTCTGCCAGAATCTTGAAATAAATCTGCCATCCCTATCAGAGATAATAGAGATTGGTATTCCATGTCTGGAGACGACTTCCTTCAAATACAGTCGTGCTAACTTCTCCATCTTGTCATCTTCTCTTATTGGCAGGAAGTGTGCTGATTTGGTGAGACGATCAACTATTACCCAAATAGTATCAAAACCACTTGCAGTCCTTGGCAATTTAGTGATGAAATCCATGGTAATGTTTTCCCATTTCCATTCCGGGATTTCGGGTTGTTGAAGTAGACCTGATGGTTTCTGATGCTCAGCTTTGACCTTAGAACACGTCAAACATTCTCCTACGTATTTAGCAACATCGGCTTTCATACCCGGCCACCAAAAATGTTTCTTGAGATCCTTGTACATCTTCCCCGTTCCAGGATGTATTGAGTATCTGGTTTTATGAGCTTCTCTAAGTACCATTTCTCTCATATCTCCAAATTTTGGTACCCAAATCCTTTCAGCCCTATACCGGGTTCCGTCTTCCCGAATATTAAGATGCTTCTCCGATCCTTTGGGTATTTCATCCTTTAAATTTCCCTCTTTTAAAACTCCTTGTTGCGCCTCCTTTATTTGAGTAGTAATGTTATTATGAATCATTATATTCATAGATTTTACTCGAATGGGTTCTCTGTCCTTCCTGCTCAAGGCATCGGCTACCACATTTGCCTTCCCCGGGTGGTAACGAATCTCAAAGTCGTAATCATTCAATAATTCAATCCACCTACGCTGCCTCATATTCAGTTGTTTCTGATTAAATATGTGTTGAAGACTTTTGTGGTCGGTATATATAATACTTTTGACCCCATATAAGTAGTGCCTCCAAGTCTTTAATGCAAAAACAACCGCGCCTAATTCCAAATCATGCGTCGTATAATTTTGTTCGTGAATCTTCAATTGTCTAGACGCATAAGCAATCACCTTCGTTCGTTGCATTAATACACAACCGAGACCTTGCTTTGATGCATCACAATAAATCACAAAATCATCATTCCCTTCAGGCAATGACAATATAGGTGCCGTAGTTAGCTTTTTCTTCAATAACTGAAACGCTTTCTCTTGTTCATCATTCCATTCAAATTTCTTCCCTTTATGCGTTAATGCAGTCAAGGGTTTTGCTATTCTGGAAAAGTCTTGGATGAACCTTCTGTAGTAACCAGCTAGTCCTAAAAACTGGCGTATGTGTTTCGGAGTTTTCGGGGTTTCCCACTTTTCAACAGTTTCTATCTTTGCCGGATCCACCTTAATACCTTCTTTGTTCACTATGTGACCGAGGAATTGAACTTCTTCCAACCAAAATGCACACTTTGAAAACTTAGCGTACAATTCTTCCTTCCTCAATACTTCTAACACCTTTCTCAAATGTTCACCGTGTTCTTGGTCATTCTTTGAGTAAATAAGTATGTCATCAATGAAAACAATGACAAACTTGTCAAGGTATGGTCCACACACTCGGTTCATAAGGTCCATGAACACAGCTGGTGCATTAGTTAAACCAAACGGCATGACCATAAACTCGTAATGACCGTAACGTGTTCTGAAAGCAGTCTTTGGAATATCATCTTCTTTCACCCGCATTTGATGATACCCAGAACGTAAGTCAATCTTTGAATAAACAGACGAGCCTTGTAGTTGATCAAATAAGTCGTCGATTCTCGGTAGTGGGTAGCGGTTCTTGATGGTAAGTTTGTTCAACTCTCGGTAGTCGATACACAACCTGAATGTACCATCTTTCTTCTTGACAAACAAAACAGGAGCTCCCCACGGTGATGTGCTTGGTCGAATGAAACCACGCTCTAAAAGTTCTTGTAATTGGCTTTGCAGTTCTTTCATCTCGCTGGGTGTGAGTCTGTAAGGAGCACGAGCTATTGGTGCAGCTCCTGGTACAAGATCTATTTGAAATTCAACGGATCGATGTGGGGGTAATCCCGGTAATTCTTTCGGAAATACATCGGGAAATTCTTTTGCAATGGGAACATCATTGATGCTCTTTTCTTCAGTTTGTACTTTCTCGACGTGTGCTAGAACAGCATAGCAACCTTTTCTTATTAGTTTTTGTGCCTTCAAATTACTAATAAGATGTAGCTTCGTGTTGCCCTTTTCTCCGTACACCATTAAGGGTTTTCCTTTTTCTCGTATAATGCGAATTGCATTTTTGTAACAAACGATCTCCGCTTTCACTTCTTTCAACCAGTCCATACCGATTATCACATCAAAACTCCCTAACTCTACTGGTATCAAATCAATCTTAAATGTTTCGCTAACCAGTTTAATTTCTCGATTCCGACATATATTATCTGCTGAAATTAATTTACCATTTGCTAATTCGAGTAAAAATTTACTATCCAAAGGCGTCAATGGACAACTTAATTTAGCACAAAAATCTCTACTCATATAGCTTCTATCCGCACCCGAATCAAATAAAACGTAAGAAGATTTATTGTCAATAAGAAACGTACCCGTAACAAGCTCCGGGTCTTCCTGTGCCTCTACCTCATTAATATTGAAAACTCTTCCACGGCCTTGTCCATTCGTGTTCTCCTGGTTCGGGCAATTTCTAATAATGTGGCCTGGTTTTCCACATTTATAACAAACTACATTGGCATAACTTGCTCCGACACTACTTGCTCCGCCATTACTCGTTCCGACACCATTTGTTCCTTTCGTTCTATTAACCCCTGGTCCGTAGACCTCACACTTCGCCGCGCTATGACCATTTCTTTTACACTTGTTGTAAAATTTGGTGCAGAACCCCGAGTGATTCTTTTCACACCTTTGGCATAGTTGCTTCTGATTGTTGTTGTTGTTGCGGTTATTATTGTTGTTGGAATGATTGTTGTAGTTGCTGTTGTTGTTGTTGTTGTTGTTGTTGTTGGGCCGTTTGTTGTAGTTGCGATTGATGTTGCGATTGTTGGGATAATTGTTGCGATTATTGTTGTAATTGCTGTTGTTGTTGTATTGGTGATTCTTATCACCGTTTTCCTCCCACTTTCTTTTGACTTGCTTCACATTGGCCTCTTCAGCAGTCTGTTCTTTAATTCTTTCTTCAATCTGGTTCACTAGTTTGTGAGCCATTCTACATGCCTGTTGTATGGAGGCGGGCTCGTGTGAACTTATATCTTCTTGGATTCTTTCCGGTAATCCTTTCACAAACGCGTCGATCTTCTCTTCCTCATCTTCGAATACTCCCGGACACAATAGGCACAATTCTGTGAATCGTCTTTCGTACGTGGTAATATCAAATCCTTGGGTTCGTAACCCTCTAAGTTCTGTCTTGAGCTTATTGACCTCGGTTCTGGGACGGTACTTCTCGTTCATCAAGTGCTTGAATGCTGACCACGGTAGTGCGTACGCATCATCTTGTCCCACTTGCTCTAGATAGGTATTCCACCATGTTAACGCAGAACCTGTGAAGGTATGCGTAGCGTACTTCACTTTGTCCTCTTTAGTACACTTACTTATGGCAAACACCGATTCAACCTTCTCGGTCCACCGTTTCAATCCGATCGGTCCTTCGGTTCCATCAAATTCCAAAGGTTTGCAGGCAGTGAATTCTTTGTAGGTGCATCCTACACGATTTCCTGTACTACTAGATCCAAGGTTATTGTTGGTATGTAGCGCAGCCTGTACTGCGGCTATGTTTGAAGCTAGAAAAGTACGGAATTCCTCTTCATTCATATTCACGGTGTGTCGAGTAGTCGGTGCCATTTCCTTCAAAATAGTTAAATGGAACAAGTTAATCATACAGAATATTAAGAGTAGTTAATAGTATTTCGTAGCATAATATGAACTCATTTATAAAAGCTTTTTCTTCATATTAGCGTTTTATAAGTTTAAATTCGGGTAGTACCTACCCGTTAAGTTCATACTTAGTAGCTAATATACAATTCAACTACTACAATTCTATATGAAAAACTGATTATAATAATATTTCGCGTTCAAACTTTTATACAATATTTTACAAACTTACAATACCGCTTATTTTACATAAAGCATGAAATATAGCACACAATAACTTTGATACAAGATAGTTGTGAAGACAATTCTAGCTAGTACACAAGTCGTTCAGCAAAGGCAATAAAGACACGTAATTCATACGTCCAGAAACAAGTCATGCATTCTGGTTTTACTAGGACTACTTCCCATCCTTGGTCTTGTGCAACATAACCGTTATGGCCGTTGATAAGACAGCGTGTTGTAACGTCATCAAAGGGACGAGGGTTACGTAATGTCCAACAGTCCCGTAATAATCTAAAAACCTCATTTCTTACCCCAATTACCGACTCCGTCACTTGTGGAAACGTTTTGTTTAATAGTTGTAGCCCGATGTTCTTGTTCTCACTTTGGTGAGAAGCGAACATTACTAATCCGTAAGCATAACATGCTTCTTTATGTTGCATGTTAGCCGCTTTTTCTAAATCACGAAGTCCAATATTCGGATATATTGAGTCAAAATAATTTCTTAACCCGTTGCGTAAAATAGCATTTGGGTTCCCCGCAATATATGCGTCAAAGTAAACACATCGTAACTTATGGGTTTCCCAATGTGATATCCCCCATCTTTCAAACGAAAGTCTCTTATAAACCAAGACATTCTTGGAACGTTCTTCGAATGTCTTACAAACTGATCTCGCCTTAAATAGTTGTGCCGAAGAATTCTGGCCGACTCTAGACAAGATTTCATCAATCATGTCTCCGGGTAGGTCTCTTAAAATATTGGGTTGTCTATCCATTTTGTGTTTTTAAACTGTAAAATAGACAAGAGTTAGTTTCATAAAAAAAATACTTATTAATACAAGCAATTTTTACATATATCATAAAGCATAAGAACACTATATTACATATATTACACCACACGAATACAACTATCTTATTCCGACTCGCTCGTTTCTTCTTCTTCAGTTTTGGTTCGTTTTGCCAAGTTTCTAGGGATATATGATGTTCCCCTAATACGAGCCGTCGTTGTCCACATTGGTTTAGAAAAACCTGGTGGTTTAGAGGTTCCCGGGTCATTGTTACAACTTAAGGACTTCGGGGGTTGACGATACATATAAAGTTCATCGGGGTTGGAATTAGATTTCTCTATTTTTATGCCCTTTCCCTTATTATTTTCTTTTGCCTTTTTAAATTCAGTTGGGGTAATTTCTATAACATCATCGGAATTCTCGTCGGAATCCGATTCATCGGAGAATTGGTAATCCTCCCAATATTTTGCTTCCTTGGCGGAAACACCATTGACCATAATTAACTTTGGTCGGTTGGTTGAGGATTTTCTTTTACTTAACCGTTTTATTATTTCCCCCACCGGTTCTATTTCTTCATCCGGTTCCGATTCTTCTTCTGGTTCCGATTCTTCTTTCGGTTCCGACTCTTCTTCCGGTTCCTCTTCGGGAACTTGTGAATCAGTCCACAAATCATTCCAATTTACATTTGACTCTTCATTATTATTAGGTGAGTCAATGGGACTTGTTCTAGAGGTAGACATCTATCACATAATATCAAACACGTTAAGAGATTAATATATCACATAATATTCATATGTTAAAAATATATAGTTTCCAACAAAAATGTTAAGCAATCATTTTTAAAGAAAACACGGTCGAAGTCCAGACTCACTAATGCATCCTAACAAACTCGATAAGACACACTAATGCAAATTTTCTGGTTCTCTAAGACCAACGCTCTGATACCAACTGAAATGTCCCGTTCTTATTGCTTAAAAACGTTCCATATTAATTGATTTCGTTGCGAGGTTTTGACCTCTATATGAGACGTTTTTCAAAGACTGCATTCATTTTTAAAACAAACCATAACCTTTATTTCATAGATAAAGGTTTTAAAAAGCTTTACGTAGATTATCAAATAATGATAATCTAAAATATCCTGTTTACACACGACCATTACATAATGGTTTACAATACAAATATGTTACAACAAAATAAGTTTCTTGAATGCAGTTTTTACACAATATCATACAAGCATGGACTCCAAATCTCGTCCTTATTTAAGTATGCGACAGCGGAAGCTCTTAATAATCACCTGAGAATAAACATGCTTAAAACGTCAACAAAAATGTTGGTGAGTTATAGGTTTAACCTATATATATCAAATCATAATAATAGACCACAAGATTTCATATTTCAATACACATCCCATACATAGAGATAAAAATCATTCATATGGTGAACACCTGGTAACCGACATTAACAAGATGCATATATAAGAATATCCCCATCATTCCGGGACACCCTTCGGATATGATATAAATTTCGAAGTACTAAAGCATCCGGTACTTTGGATGGGGTTTGTTAGGCCCAATAGATCTATCTTTAGGATTCGCGTCAATTAGGGTGTCTGTTCCCTAATTCTTAGATTACCAGACTTAATAAAAAGGGGCATATTCGATTTCGATAATTCAACCATAGAATGTAGTTTCACGTACTTGTGTCTATTTTGTAAATCATTTATAAAACCTGCATGTATTCTCATCCCAAAAATATTAGATTTTAAAAGTGGGACTATAACTCACTTTCACAGATTTTTACTTCGTCGGGAAGTAAGACTTGGCCACTGGTTGATTCACGAACCTATAACAATATATACATATATATCAAAGTATGTTCAAAATATATTTACAACACTTTTAATATATTTTGATGTTTTAAGTTTATTAAGTCAGCTGTCCTCGTTAGTAACCTACAACTAGTTGTCCACAGTTAGATGTACAGAAATAAATCGATAAATATTATCTTGAATCAATCCACGACCCAGTGTATACGTATCTCAGTATTGATCACAACTCAAACTATATATATTTTGGAATCAACCTCAACCCTGTATAGCTAACTCCAACATTCACATATAGAGTGTCTATGGTTGTTCCGAAATATATATAGATGTGTCGACATGATAGGTCGAAACATTGTATACGTGTCTATGGTATCTCAAGATTACATAATATATAATACAAGTTGATTAAGTTATGGTTGGAATAGATTTGTTACCAATTTTCACGTAGCTAAAATGAGAAAAATTATCCAATCTTGTTTTACCCATAACTTCTTCATTTTAAATCCGTTTTGAGTGAATCAAATTGCTATGGTTTCATATTGAACTCTATTTTATGAATCTAAACAAAAAAAGTATAGGTTTCTAGTCGGAAAAATAAGTTACAAGTCGTTTTTGTAAAGGTAGTCATTTCAGTCGAAAGAACGACGTCTAGATGACCATTTTAGAAAACATACTTCCACTTTGAGTTTAACCATAATTTTTGGATATAGTTTCATGTTCATAATAAAAATCATTTTCTCAGAATAACAACTTTTAAATCAAAGTTTATCATAGTTTTTAATTAACTAACCCAAAACAGCCCGCGGTGTTACTACGACGGCGTAAATCCGGTTTTACGGTGTTTTTCGTGTTTCCAGGTTTTAAATCATTAAGTTAGCATATCATATAGATATAGAACATGTGTTTAGTTGATTTTAAAAGTCAAGTTAGAAGGATTAACTTTTGTTTGCGAACAAGTTTAGAATTAACTAAACTATGTTCTAGTGATTACAAGTTTAAACCTTCGAATAAGATAGCTTTATATGTATGAATCGAATGATGTTATGAACATCATTACTACCTTAAGTTCCTTGGATGAACCTACTGGAAAAGAGAAAAATGGGTCTAGCTTCAATGGATCCTTGGATGGCTCAAAGTTCTTGAAGCAAAATCATGACACGAAAACAAGTTCAAGTAAGATCATCACTTGAAATAAGATTGTTATAGTTATAGAAATTGAACCAAAGTTTGAATATGATTATTACCTTGTATTAGAATGATAACCTACTGTAAGAAACAAAGATTTCTTGAGGTTGGATGATCACCTTACAAGATTGGAAGTGAGCTAGCAAACTTGAAAGTATTCTTGATTTTATGAAACTAGAACTTTTGGAATTTATGAAGAACACTTAGAACTTGAAGATAGAACTTGAGAGAGTTCAATTAGATGAAGAAAATTGAAGAATGAAAGTGTTTGTAGGTGTTTTTGGTCGTTGGTGTATGGATTAGATATAAAGGATATGTAATTTTGTTTTCATGTAAATAAGTCATGAATGATTACTCATATTTTTGTAATCTTATGAGATATTTCATGCTAGTTGCCAAATGATGGTTCCCACATGTGTTAGGTGACTCACATGGACTGCTAAGAGCTGATCATTGGAGTGTATATACCAATAGTACATACATCTAAAAGCTGTGTATTGTATGAGTACGAATACGGGTGCATACGAGTAGAATTGTTGATGAAACTGAACGAGAATGTAATTGTAAGCATTTTTGTTAAGTAGAAGTATTTTGATAAGTGTATTGAAGTCTTTCAAAAGTTTATAAATACATATTAAAACACTACATGTATATACATTTTAACTGAGTCGTTAAGTCATCGTTAGTCGTTACATGTAAGTGTTGTTTTGAAACCTTTAGGTTAACGATCTTGTTAAATGTTGTTAACCCAATGTTTATAATATCAAAAGAGATTTTAAATTATTATATTATCATGATATTATGATGTATGAATATCTCTTAATATGATATATATACATTAAATGTCGTTACAACGATAAACGTTACATATATGTCTCGTTTCAAAATCATTAAGTTAGTAGTCTTGTTTTTACATATGTAGTTCATTGTTAATATAATTAATGATATGTTTACTTATCATAATATCATGTTAACTATACATATAACCATATATATGTCATCATATAGTTTTTTACAAGTTTTAACGTTCGTGAATCACCGGTCAACTTGGGTGGTCAATTGTCTATATGAAACCTATTTCAATTAATCAAGTCTTAACAAGTTTGATTGCTTAACATGTTGGAAACATTTAATCATGTAAATATCAATCTCAATTAATATATATAAACATGGAAAAGTTCGGGTCACTACAAATAACATGTTTGATTTTACACTTTAATCTTTGATGCGCTGAAAACTTTCTATATCACATCAATCGTATCTTGCGAAGTTCGCAAGAATTCCACAAGCATCAACATTCTTCACTAAGGAAATATCAATAAGAATAAATATTGAAGTATTGATTACATTAGTGAGATACTCCGCGAAATTTTGTAATTCCTAATGTTTTAGATATTACTCATTTCTAATTCAAGCCGAAAATCAAATGAATTTAATGTGATTTTAAACTCATTAAATCTGTATTACATCTGAAGAAAATATACTCGCATATATTTTCATAAAGGCTGAAATGAAAATTCTTGTTCAAAATATTAATTGTGAAATTTTTTAACGGGTAGGTAATACCCGAGAAATATATTAAATTACAATTAATATGTTACGTTCTTCAATTCGGATCCAACAATCATCAACTATACCAATATGCATTCTTCTATAGAAATCAAAACAACCATACTCATTCGAATCTAATTACATGCTCTGATTTTGGGAATTTTAGAATTTAACTCGAGATACAACCGAAATCATTATTCTTAGATCCTTACTTTTTTCAAAGCTATACTTTGAATTCAAAACTGTGATAGAACATCACTTTTAAATCGTAACACTCAGATGAATATGAAAATCATTCGGGAGTCAGGACAATTCCATCATTTGGATATTGACTATGACAATCTGCATTTAAAACCCTTCGAAATTTCGAAAGACACTTCAAACATTGAACAATCGAGATGATGATCCAACCATACTTTACCTGAAGTCTGGTACCTGAAAAGCTCTCGAAACCAAGGTCGTAGTTTGACACGTACCCGTATTCAATTCTTTATCATTTATTAGCAAAAACAACCTTACAATTCCATTTCAAGTAGCCAGTTTTGTCACAGCTTCAGCAGGACAGCTTCGACTGTGCAGCCAGACTAGTCTTATTATAACATCGATAGATAAGTTGCCCGTTCACCATTGTTATTAGGAAGCTTTTCATATTCCACCATATTACCACCAGCGTATAATCATCTAAAACACGATTCTTCTGAACCCACCTCGGATTGATAACCAGAGATTCAGATATTATAGCATTAAATACAGAGGAAACATAAAAATGGTAGATGGTTATAACGGTCAAAAGTTTGATAATAAAAGATAGTGAGTTGGAAAAGCTCAGAAAAAGAAAGGATTTGGTACTGAAAAATGGACTGAGCAAAGTATGAAGGAAGCCGTGGACAAATCACAGAGGCTAAATCTGCCTTCAAAGGATCCAAATGATTCAGTGCCTGCTGAACTCGTTAGCAAACACCTTACTTCTTATTCTAAACCTTCACAGACAGATATTCTTCATCATCATCATATCTTAAATATTATAAGATATCTTCGTATCTTCCATTATACATATTCTCCATATCTTTGGAGATATTTTCACAACTATTCTTATCAAGTATCATTTATCTCTCCGTAATATCTGCAACATAAAAGAAACTGTGTTAGTTTCTAAATTCTGAAAAATTCGAATATGAATGTTTTTGAAGTAGTGTTGGGAACTGATGCATGAGTTAGTATAATATAATGACACTTGATCAACATCATTATATTACAGTAATTCATGCTGAGTTTCTAATGGAACGTGATGATTCACAGAACATACCGTCATCATGTGCCATTTACACGACTCTTACATTCTATCTAATCTCAAAACATGTCAAGAAAATAATTCTTGATGATTCGGTTCTTTCTAGGGTATTCTGGTAATTTATCAAATCAATATTTTACCATTACCAGTTCCTTCTTAGAACATTAACAATGTTCATTCCGAAATCCATAAGTGCGAATTCTGGACCATTACAAGAGCTATTTAATCGCAAGAAGAAGAAACGAAAGGACAAAGCTCCGAAATAGAAAATTTGGGGTATAAACCGCAGCAAATAGAAGAGAACATTAACTGTGGATGACAATGACAGGGACATCGAAGTATAAGGGAAGATATAAAACCCAACAACCACCCGTAAATTATAAACCATAGATGTCAATGCATATAGCGATATAAAGACACGGGAGAACTAAAAACACTATAAACCCTAGGGTATAGTAGAAGTAAATAGATTCTTCCGGTGGCAGATTAAAAAGAAGAACGACAGATATGAAAGTTAAGAGGATATCAAGGATCAGGATGGGATGGAGCATATTAACGAATACTTTAAAGTAGGAATTGAGGAAGAAAGAATAGAAGGTGTGAGTTGTAAGGAAGTGAAGAAGGTGGATTTATAGGGAAATATCCGACAGAGTAAGCAAAACAGATTATTGCATTTAATAAGAGGAGATCCTGATTTTCTGAATCGCCGAAAAATCAAATCTTATTATGAAGATTTTTTTTCTAAATTCCTTAAATTCCGGAAATCAATCTTGACTACGCGGCCGGTTAAGTCAAACCTGCATTTATTCATTTTCATTCTTAAGTGATAGCTTCACTCGTGCTCTTCACAAAAACAAATCATTTTATCTATATTACTCAATAATGATAAAACTCTATTTATCAGCTCATATTCATCATGAAAACATTCTTACTATTAGCCATGACGACCTCTATCAAATTTCGGGACGAAATTTCTTTTAACGGGTAGGTACTGTGATGACCCAGAAATTTCCGATCAAATTTAAACTTTAATCTTTATATATATCCGACGCGATAAGCAAAATATGTATTATTGATTCTCGAAAGCTTTGAAACTATATTCATGTAATCAAGTTACCATTTGACCATGCCTAACAATTCACGAACATCTATGTGTATATAGATATGTGTATATAATAAATACTTAATAAGTGAAGGCGTTAACAAGGTATTAGATATATAATACTTTACAAGAACGTATTTTGTTTCAAAATAAGTTTATTATGCTTATCGATGTTTAGATGAAAATATCAAATGATTGATTTATAAGATACATTGAATTAGGATGAAGAGTCTCTGTTATGAGGTCCACTTTAAATTAGAAAACCCTTACTTTTAACGGTATTCGGAATATTTGGAAAAGTGATTGTATATAAGAACAAAAGTGTTAATTATTGGGGATTAGACAAAAGTTGGTGGAGGATTGAATTTCATAACCCTTGTTATTTGATTCGATCGATACTAAGTTATTTTATTTAGAAAGGTTAAGGAAACTAAAATAAACGTTAGCATATAAAGGAATTATAGGTTTAGAGTGTAAATGTTACGTGTTATAAGATTTCCTAAACGAATTTAAAATAAACTTTGAACTATTATTAGTTTTCAAAAACTAATTATTATACTATTATATTAATACTTCCATGATATACAATATGTACAAGTTTATATATTTTAAATAAAAATATATTTATATGTTACAAAAAGATGAATTACAATATCAAACTAGTCATAAAACGTTTTGATTTAAACTAATATTATTATATATGTTTTGATAAACAATAAGACTAGGATTTATAAAAGGAAATGATCAAAATACTTAAAAGATAAAGTTACACTTTAAGTGGGTTAGTTTTTAATTAATTTAAGTCTAGTTATTAATAAAGGTACATGTCACAAAACGTTTAATTTAAAATAAAATATTTTGACAAACAATGAGTCACTGATTTATAGAAGCAAATGACCACAACGCTCAATTTTATAAGTTATATTTTTATAAAGGAAATTTATTGTTGAGTAAGTCTAATTTTTGAAAAAGGTACACGTCGCGTAACGTAAAATGCTAGTTTTCTAAACGTACGAAAGTGCGCCCGAAAAACAGAAAGTGGTACATAAGTCGAGTGACAACGTACGAGTCATTTTTGTAAAAATTATATTTTTATATAAGCGTAAATATAATATAATATTTAATTAATTCTAAAGATTAAATATATTATTTATTAAATAATATATATATATTACAATTAATATGTCGACAATGGAAAAGTAAAGATTGTGTGCCATATTATTCTTGTATCATGCGTACTCATGGAAGGGACACTAGACACTCATGCGAATTCATGAGTGTCGGTGGTGGCAAGCAATTATAAAACCAACTCGATACTAGTTTCAGTGTTCATTCTATCTCTCTCTCATGGTGTACACATATATTTATATTATGAATATTATTATTAAGATTAATATTTTTATTAATCTAATTATTATCACAAGAAGTATTATTATTAGTATTAATGTACATAAAATATTACGACGAGGTCATGAGCGGGTCATTTCAAGACAAGTTTTGCGAGTAGGATAGGGCTAAGGAAATTATGGGTTATGGCTATGGAGGTGATGGGTATGGTTCATGGGTATGCCCGTGAGGTCAATTTAGTGTTTGTCATCTCCGTTGCGTCTACGTAACCTTCCTACAATATTGAACCTCAATATTGATACGTGAGTACTCGCAAATTAAAATTATACATGAATAGTGTATCCCTGACTAGTGCTCGAGAAAATAGGATTATGCATGCTTGTACATTTGATATTGCCCTTAGATAAGTTATGTTGAATCTTAAAGGTTGTTATACTAGGGATGAAATAAGGTATAAGATATGCATGTCATTGGAAAGCTAGTGAAAAATTAAGAACTTTTCCTTTTGATATCGAATAGTTTCGATGAATGGATTTAAAGATATAGTCAACTGAATTATCTATATTTTAAGTGACATTGTTAAAATTGTTTATTATTATTATGTCGTCGTTATTATCGCCGTTATTATCATTATTATTATTAATATTATAATTAATATTTTTATCGAAGCTATCAACTTATTATTATTGTTATTATTATTAAAAGTATCATTTGCATTGAAACTATCATTTTTTTATTAAAATTATCATTTTGATAAATATTATTGTTGATTATAAAATATTAGTATTATTATTATTATTATTATTCAAGATTATCATTTCGAATAAAGTTACCAATCTCATATAAACATTTTTATTTATTGTTATTATCGTTAACATAAATAGAATATTTTTATCTGAAATAGTATTATTATTACAACAATGATATTATTACAAAAGATTATTATTTATTGTCAAAAATTATTATTATCATTAGTAAATATAAATATTGTTACTATTATTATTATTTTATTATTTTATTATTAAAAATAATTAAAACAACTTTATTGTCAATGTTATTTTAAATGAATACGTGATACAAAGATATTTTTATCACACGTAATATAATTACATTAATAATACATGCCACTATATTTTTATGATCTTAAGTGAACTTTATAAATCTTATTACTTGAGATATATAAAAGTATATTTTTATTATATATAAACTTTAATATAACTTTTTATTAATAAATGGTTTATATTGTTTACTTTAATAAAATTTGATATATATAAAACAACAACATTTAAATTATGTATTAAACATATATAGATTTTGGAAGTCGTGTTGAGTCAAATTGACTTTTGTTAAACTTTTGCATATCAATCTCGAGCATTAGGATTGTGATACACTACAACTTGACCTAAATTGTTGATAGATATTGACCATTATATAAATATATATATACGTAATATAGGTTCGTGAATCCAAGGCCAACCTTGCATTGTTCAATGTCGTTATATGTATTTTTACTACAAAATACAGTATGGTGAGTTTCATTTGCCTTTTTACCCTTTATATTTTTGGGCTGAGAATACATGCGCTGCTTTTATAATTATTTTACGAAATAGACACAAGTAATCGAAACTACATTCTATGGTTGAATTATTAAACCGAATATGCCCCTTTTTATTAAGTCTGGTAATCTAAGAATTAGGGAACAGACACCCTAATTGACGCGAATCCTAAAGATAGATCTATCGGGCCCAACAAGCCCCATCCAAAGTACCGGATGCTTTAGTACTTCGAAATTAATATCATGTCCGAAGGAGGATCCCGGAATGATGGGGATATTCTTATATGCATATTGTTAATGTCGGTTACCAGGTGTTCACCATATGAATGATCATTTTTGTCTCTATGCATGGGACGTATATTTATGAGAACTGGAAATGAAATTCTTGTGGTCTATTAAAATGATGGAAATAAATGATTATGATAAACTAATGAACTCACCAACCTTTTGGTTGACACTTTAAAGCATGTTTATTCTCAGGTGTTAAAGAAATCTTCCGCTGTGCATTTGCTCATTTTAAAGATATTACTTGGAGTCTTTCATAGCATATTTCGAAGAACGTTGCATTCGAGTCATTGAGTTCATCAAAGATTATTATTAAATCAACTCATAGTTGGATAGTGGATATTATGAAATGGTATGCATACCTGTCAATTTTCGATGTAAAGAAAGATTGTCTTTTAAAAACGGATGCAATGTTTGTAAAATGTATCATATAGAGGTCAAATACCTCGCAATGTAATCAACTATTGTGAATCGTTTATAATGTATATGAACGGGTCCTTTCAGTTTACTCCTGTTCTTGACTTATTTTTCAAAAACTTCGAAAACGAATCAAATTTCAAAATGTGTAAATGCAATTGTGTTAGGAATCCCCTACTCAAACTATCTGCAATTTTACAAGTTTCAATTCTTCATATTGATTATCAATTTTGGAGTCAAAGTTTGGATTTCAAAAGTCAACTAATATGTTCATCCAAAAATTCGAAGTTGCTGTTATGATTTAAGTTAAATTAACGAACCCAATAGTTTCTATATATGATTAGAAAACTTTTTCATGTTATAATCTTTATCTATAACAGTCTAAAAATCGAAATTCATGTTTGAGTTAAGGTGTTCTTCGCGAGGCTGCACAGCAGTATTTTTTTATTTATTTTTTTGATCCTGTTGAATAAATTTCCCCAAATACAAGTCGTTTTGATTAAATTTCAAGTGTTAATCAAACCTACAAACTGTTAGTATGAAGTTTGTGATTTTCCTGTCGATCAAATTAGTGAAAAAGAAGCATATCAGAAGTAGGGGGTTATATTTAGTTTGGATGGGTATTAATCAGAAAAACTGGAACGGACGAGTGGTTAAGAGTGATTGTGGGTATCCAGGAGGTCACGGGTTCGAGCCCGGGTTGGGTCATTAATATTCTTTTTAAAAGCTTATCACTATGAGGTAGCTATTTTATTTTTTATTTATTTATTATTATTATTATTATTATTATTATTATTATTATTATTATTATTATTGTTTTTGTTATTGTTATTGTTATTATTATTATTGTCGGTATGATATACTAAGATTGATAATACAATTATTATTATCACTACTATTATTATCATTACCAGTATTATCATTAAACATTATTATTATTACTATGATTATGATATAAGTTATTATAGATTTTATTTACAAATATAATTTAGTATGTGTGTTAATGGTAATAATAACAAATTAATAAGTATGATTATTATGTATATGTAAATTTAATATAATTACGATAAATATATTATATTTATTATTATTAGTACCAACATTATTATTATTATTTTACCATATTATTATTAAAATTATCATTGTTATTATTACATTTATTATTATTATTATTATTATTATTATTATTATTATTATTATTATTATTATTATTATTATTATTATTATTATTATTTTCATCATTAACATGATTTATATTATTATTATTAATATTAACATCATTTTATCAAATAAATATTAGATACATAAAAGTATAATTGATACATAATATAATTATATTAGTATTACATAAAAATTATAGAATAAACACTTTAACATTTATTATATAAATATTACATAAACAAATTATGGATTTTGATATAATACTAATTACTTATTTACATATATTAATATAGCTATATATATACATTTATTTATTTTACAAAATAAATATATGTAACAAATAATTGAAGATATAATATAAAGTAAGATATATATATATAATTAAAAATTGAATATGAGTATTATATAATTAAAACACTTAATAAATAAATATTATATAATTAATAGAGGGAAAATTATTTGATTTCCATTATATGTTTTAATAGATATACAATTGATATAGGTTCGTGAATCTGAGGCCAACCTTGCATTGTTTAGTTCCGTCATATGTATTTTTACTACAAAATACAGTATCGTGAGTTTTATTTGCTCCCTTTTTAAATGCTTTTGCAATATATATTTTTGGGACTGAGAATACATGTGCTGTTTTTATAAATGCTTTACGAAATAGACACAAGTGATTGAAACTACATTCTATGGTTGGATTATCAAACCGAATATGCCCCTTTTTAGCTTGGTAGCCTAAGAATTGGTGTTTATGATAACTGCCACCAATTGACGCGAATCCTAAAGATAGATCTATCGGGCCCAACGAGCCCCATCCGAGTTACAGATGCTTTAGTACTTCGATTTATCATGTCCGATGTGAGCCCCGGAATGATGGGGATATTCTATATGCATCTTGTTAAGGTCGGTTACCAGGTGTTCAATCCATATGAATGAATTTTAATTCGCGAGTTACGCGTGACAATATATGAAATCTTGTGGTCTATTAAAATGATGAAAATGAATGATTATGATAAACTAATGAACTCACCAACCTTTTGATTAACACTTGAAAGCATGTTTATTCTCAGGTTTGAAAGAAATCTTCCGCTGTACATTTGCTCATTTTAGAGATATTACTTGGAGTCATTCATGACATATTTCAAAAGACGTTGCATTCGAGTCGTTGAGTTCATCAAGATTAATATTAAGTCATTCATAGTTTGGATATATTATGAAAGGATATGCGTATCTGTCAACTTTCGATGTAATGGAAGTTTGTCTTTTAAAAACGAATGCAATGTTTGTAAAATGTACCGTATAGAGGTCAAATACCTCGCGATGTAATCATATGTTATTGTATTCATCCTTATAGATTAGGACGGGTCGTTTCATGTGGTATCAGAGCTAGTATAACCACGTCCATGTGTGGCAGATTAGTCATAAAGGAGGTTCTCACAGTGTGACATGTGGCAAAGCATTGGCTCTTACTCCTTGCGATCCCTTACAAGGGTTGGCAGTTGCGGAGAGGCAGGCCCTAAAATCAGTATCTGAGGTACACTCAGTGGTCGCAGGATAGTTAAGGCACTGGGTGAGATGGTGGTTGTCCCTACCTGTATTTACATGTGGTATCAGAGCGGTGGTCTTAGCGAACCAGGTCTGCATTAGTGTGTCTAACTGATAGTCGTTAGGATGCATTAGTGAGTCTAGACTTCAACCTTAGTTGCATGTCAAAATTTTTGCTTATCATTTCTTGTCGGAAATTACACTTTCATCATTTTTAGTCTAGACACATCTTATTGCAATTATTGCATAGACGGTGTACATACAAATTCATATCCCATCACATTAAACCTTGTCTGACACGTTTCCTTAATTTTCTCCGTAATCTACGGGATCTCCTGTACCATATATAGATATTCAATATAATCAGAATATCATTCGATATTCAAAAATCATTTCATATCAAAATCCTTTAACTGATCGTGAGAGATGGATCCTACACCTAGCTTGGATTCCATTAGTTCCGGAAGCAATTTCGAAATGTATATTGAAGTAGACTCTAAAGTCAATGAACCTGAAGTGTCTCCACCGTTTAGCTATTTTTCTTTCTGGAGGAAATGGGGGTGGGTCCGAGACTTACTCACTCGATGGAGGAATGAAGAAGGCGAACCCTACCGTGAACCAAACTTACCTCCTAACATCGGGGAAAACGATGTACTCACCGGTGAACCTGTACACAACACTGTTTTCACCCTTCTTGCCAAAATTTTCCACCTCGAAGGACGCATTACTGCAATCTCAGAAAATATTCAACCTCTACTTCTGAATACCAATCGAAGGGGAATATTAGAAGAAGTTAGGGAACTTCCAATTGCTGATCAAGATTTATCGAATCAGATTAGTGGGTAGATAGAAATGATGGAAGGTAGAATAGAAACCCTGACAAGAATGGTGCGTGATTTACAAGCTATAATTATTACACCAACATCATCACCAACCTCAGTACCGACAGCAACATCCACATCACCAACCTTGACATCACCATCTGTACCGCGAGCGTAATCTTTGTTCTACCTATCGTTCCATCTACTTTATCTTGTTTTACATATCAATCTACATCGATTATCTTCGTTCTACATGACGATTATGTAATCTCTAAAGTCTTAAAGATTATAGATTCTCGTTCTAAAGGTAAATCCAATAAGATTAATATCTTATTGACTCATTAAATTCATGATTACATCTGAAGAAAATATATGTGTATATATATTTTCATAAAGATTGTAATTAAAAAAAATTCTTTTGTACAAACTGTTAATGGTGAAAATATTTTAACGGGTAGGTACTACCCGAGAAATATTTAGATTTCACATTAATAAGTTACATTGTACATTCTTCGAATCTGATTCAACAGTCATTTACTATCCTACTTACAACCACCGATATACGAATCCATTCACTACAGAATAACCATTTTACATTCAATTTCATATTTGGATTTTGATTTATCAGAATCCAACAAGTGGCATAATGAAGAAAACATTGGACAAAATAAAATTTGTTAGAAACAAACAAATTAACTATGAGAAATTTTGTTAAGAATCCACACTAACAAAGTCCTAGCTAACTGTTCCTAGCTAACTGTTAATTCGTTATTACATTTATTTATCTCAATTTAATTATCGCAATTTAATTATCGCAATTTAAATTCTCGCAATTTTATTTATTGTCATTTAATTTCTGTTATTTATTTTATGCACTTTAAATATCGGGACACGTATACAAGGTTTTAACTTATCATATCGACGCATCTATATATATTATTTGGAATAACCATAGACACTCTATATGCAGTAATGTTCGAGTTAGCTATACAGGGTTGAGGTTGATTCTACAATAATATATATACTTTGAGTTGTGATCGAGTCTGAGACATGTATACAATGGGTCACGAATACGTATTAATTAATTCGAATATTATATATTAAACTATATATGAATTATTGGATTACTAATTGTGGACTGCTAACTGTGGACTGCCAACATTGGACAATTAAAATGAATTAAAATATTGATTATAACATATGAAACTAAACATTTCTTCAAGTTTGCCACTTGATTTCATCTTAAACCTCATTTGTATCTACAATCTGTTATTCAAACCTTTCATAATTCTTGAAAACACTTCAATCGATAGGATGAACCAACCGCACTTTATCTACGGAAGAAGAGATTAATGCATATAGTTATGCACCTGAAAACACTCGGAACCTGAGTAAACGTTTAACACGTATCTGTGCTAGCTCCTTTGGCATTGTTATTACCGAAAATAACATTGCAACTCTTTTTCAAATTAGCCAATTTTGTCACAGCTTCAGCAAATCAACTTCGATTTCCATTCGAATTAACCTTATTATAACCTCTAAGTTTGCCTGTCGTCATCATTACCGGGGAACCATTTATATCTCACCACATTAGCAGTAAACTTATCAACAACTTCGTTGATCTTTGATTTTCCCAAAAATCATTATATTTATCGAAACCCTATCATATATTCATCTACATCTTGTAACAAGAATTTCCATACCAATTACCAGAAATCAGCAATCAGTATTTTGAAATCTCGCAGCATGTCTACATCAACAGTTATATGTATACATATAACCTTTATCTCTTAAAATTATGATCTTTCATTCTGAAATTCTGAAAAGCACCCAGTCTACGAATCAATGCTTCGGATTTTGAAAAGCTAAAAGAAGCAGTAGAAACTATAGACAACCGTAAATGACCTTAACTATCGAAAGTTTGATGATAAAGAATAGTATGTTGAAAAAGCTCAGAAAAGTTGAAACTAGAAAACGGATTGAGCAAACCATGAAGGAGACTGTGGATAAATCACAAAGACTAAACCTGCCTTTAAAGAATCCAAATAATTCAGTATCTGCTGAAGTCATTAACGAATATCTTATTCAAAACCTTTACGGACAAATCTTCTTCATCATCCATCGATATTAGAAATCCTAAGATATTATCGTATCTTTCATTATTAGTATCCTCAATATTTCTGAAGATATCTTCATAAATATTATTGTCCGATATTATTTATCTCTCCACGTTATCTGTATTGCATCATTAAAGAAACTGTTTCAGTTTCTAAAATTCTGAAAAATTCGAATTAAAATTATGAATGTTTTGAAGTAGTGTTGGAAACTGATGCATGAGTTAGTATAATATAATGACACTTGATCAACGTGATTATATTACAGTAAGTCATGCTGAGTTTCTAATAGAACGTGATGATTCACAGACCATAACGTCATCATGTGCCATGTTACACGACTCTTACATTCTATCTAATCTATAAACATATCAAGAACATATTTTCTTGATAGTCGTATTTTTTCCATTGAAATCTGGTAATTTAACCAATCAAGATCGTCTATCACAATTTCTCTCTTAGAATATTAACTATGTTCATTCTGAATTCCATACCTACGAATTCTGGACCATTATTCGCTTGATTTAAAGTCAGGAATAGAATAAAAAGGCAAAGAGCTCCGAATTATAAAGGAGAATATAAAGCATGATAACAACACATTAATTACAAACCGTGTATATCAATGTTTATCGCAACATAAAGACATGAGAGAATTAAAAATATTATAACCCCAAGGGTGAAGTAGAAGAAAATAGATTCCTCCGGTGGAAGTTGGAAAAGGAGAATGATTGTTATGATAGTCAGAAAAAGGACAAGGATCAGAACTGGATTAAGCATTTTTACAATCTTTTGAACTTGGGAATTGAGTATAGGAATGGTAAAAATAATAGAACGGAAGAAGTTAATTTATAGTGAAATATTCGATAAAGAAATCAAGGCAGATCTCTACATTTAATTAGAGAGATCCTAATTTCCTGAATCACCGAAGAATCAAATCTTATAGATTTCGAAGATTTTTCTTTTAAATCCCTTGAATTTCGGAATTCAATCAAGACGACGTCAAAAGTTAAGACGAACCTTATTTTCTAAATTCAACCATGACTAGTGAAAAGTCATGATGAAACTTGTCTATCTCATTTCACTATTTAATGATAGCTTCATTTGTACACTTCGAGTAATCAAATCATTTTATCAATATTATTCAATAGTGATAAAACTCTATTTAACAACTCATATTCGTCAAGAAAATATACATATTGTCAGCCATGATGATCTCTATCAAATTTCGGGGACAAAATTTCTTTAACGGGTAGGTACTGTGACGACCCGGAAATTTTCGATCAAATTTAAACTTTAATCTTACTATTATCTCGACATGATAAGCAAAGCTGTAAAGTTGAGTCTCAAAATTTTTGAACTGTTTTAATATATTCGTTTAACCTTTGACTATTCACGACGATTCACGAACAACTTTGTATAAATAAAGATGTAAATATATATATATATATATATATATATATATATATATATATATATATATATATATATATATATATATATATATATATATATATATATATATATATATATATATATATATATATATATATATATATATATATATATATATATATATATATATATATATATATATATATATATATATGTATATATATATATGTATATTAAATAAATAAAATGCATACACTTTAACTAATTAAGAATTAAAAATGTAAAATAAATAGAATAATTAAATATTATCAAAATAAATGAAAATAGATGTGATTCTATTATTAATTATGATTTTATGGTAGTATATGAAAGGACCCGTTCATATACATTATAAACGATTCACAATAGTTGATTACATTGCGAGGTATTTGACCTCTATATAATACATTTTACAAACATTGCATTCGTTTTTAAAAGACAATCTTTCTTTACATCAAAAATTGACAGGCATGCATACCATTTCATAATATCCACTATCCAACTATAAATTGATTTAATAATAATCTTTGATGAATTCAATGACTCGAATGCAACGTTCTTCGAAATATGCTATGAAAGACTCCAAGTAATATCTTTAAAATGAGCAAATGCACAGCGGAAGATTTCTTTAACACCTGAGAATAAACATGCTTTAAAGTGTCAACCAAAAGGTTGGTGAGTTCATTAGTTTATCATAATCATTTATTTCCATCATTTTAATAGACCACAAGAATTTCATTTCCAGTTCTCATAAATATACGTCCCATGCATAGAGACAAAAAATAATCATTCATATGGTGAACACCTGATAACCGACATTAACTAGATACATATAAGAATATCCCCTATCATTCCGGGATCCTCCTTCGGACATGATATAATTTCGAAGTACTAAAGCATCCGGTACTTTGGATGGGGTTTGTTAGGCCCAATAGATCTATCTTTAGGATTCGCGTCAATTAGGGTGTATGTTCCCTAATTCTTAGATTACCAGACTTTAATAAAAAGGGGCATATTCGATTTCGATAATTCAACCATAGAATGTAGTTTCAATTACTTGTGTCTATTTCGTTAAACATTTATAAAAGCGCATGTATTCTCAGTCCCAAAAATATAAAGGGTAAAAAGGTAAATGAAACTCACCATACTGTATTTCGTAGTAAAAATACATATAACGTCATTGAACAAGTGCAAGGTTGGCCTCGGATTAACGAACCTAAATTAATTATATATATTTATGTGTTGGTCAATATTTGTCTAACAAATTAGGTCAAGTCATAGTGTACCACAATCCTAATGCTCGAGACTAATATGCAAAAGTCAACAAAAGTAAATTTGACTCAAAATAATTTCCAAAAATCTATACATGATTAATATATAGTTTAAATATCGTCGTTTTATATTTTTAAATATTTTTAAAAGATTTATTAGAGTAAATAATATAATTTATTTATTAACAAATAAAATTTTATATTATATTTATATAATAAAATATACTTTTCTATATATTAAGTAATAAAATTTATAGGGTTCATTTAATATTATAAAGATAATATGATAGGTATTATTAAAGTAAGTTATTACACGTAGTAAAATATGTTTGTATCAAATATTTATTTGATAAAATAATATCTATAATGATAGTAAGTAAAAGTTGTATTATTTTATAATAATAATTATTATTATAAAAATATCAATATTTATAATTACTAAGATGACATTATGATAAAACGATAATTCTAATTATGATAACTTTAATATTTACGATAATTTTTAATATTATCTTTAAAATAATAATTCTATTTAAAATAATAATAATAATAATGATATTTTATAGTAACAATGACATTTCTATTAAAATGATAATTTTTGTTAAAATGATAGTTTTAATACTAACGATAATTTTAATAATAATAGTAATGATAAAAATAATAAGAACGATAATTTTATCTAAATCAATATCTTATAATATTTTAATTTCATCATGATACTCTTACCCATTATTTCCTAATCGTTTCGTTTAATAGCTTTTAATCGTCTTTTATATCGTGTTCGTAATAATGATAATAATAGTAATCAAAATAATTAGGTGTTACAAATATTTTTTTTAATTACACTAATATTAATAATGATAGTTACTATAACATTATTAACGATAATACTAATAATTATCTTAATGATAATATAGTAATAATAATAATAACAATAACAATAACCATTTTTAAATAATGATATATATATTAATAATGATAATAATAATAATAATACCAATAATAATAATAATAATAATAATAATAATAATTGGATAATAATAATAATAATACTAATTATAACTTTAACGATAATAACGATAGTAATAATAAATAAAAATAACAATTTTTAATGATAAATCCTTTTATTGATAAAGATAATAATAATAATAATAATAATAATAATAATAATAATAATAATAATAATAATAATAATAATAATAATAAAAATAATAATAAGATAAAACTAGAACGACGATAATAATAATCATTTTTAATAATAATACAAAAATTCGATGGACTATAACTTCAAATCCGTTCATCGAAATCATTCGATATCTAAATGAAAAGTTCTTAATTTTTCGCTAGCTTTCCAACGACATGCATATCTTATACCTTATCTCAGTTGGATAAATAACTAATTCAGGATTCAACATAACCTAACTAAAGGCAATATCAAAAGTACAAACATGCATAATCCTATATACTCGAGCACTAGTCAGGGATACACTAATAGTATGTAAAAGTTAAATTATGAGTACTCACGTATCAATATTGAGATTCAATATTGCAGGAAAGGTACGTAGACGTAACGGAGATGATAAACACTATATTGATCTCACATGCATACCCATGAACCATACCCAATCACCTCCATAGCTATAACCCATAATTTCCTTAATCCAATCCCACTCGAAAAATAATTTCGAAATCACTAGGACGGCACTCTGACGTAATATTTTATGTATACTAATAATATCTTGAAATAATACGGAGTAACTATATATATGTAAATCGATTGAGAGAGTTTAGAGAAAAATATTTTCAAGTTTCTTATAAAATAATGAAATCTATTGAATTCTATTTATAATAGATTTTTAAATTATTAAAGTGAATTATTAAAGTATGAATTATTAAAGTGAATTATTAAAGTATGAATTATTAAAGTGAATTATTAAAGTATGAATTATTAAAGTGAATTATTAAAGTATGAATTATTAAAGTGAATTATTAAAGTATGAATTATTAAAGTGAATTATTAAAGTTAAAGTAAAGTAAAAATAAAGTAAAGGTAAAGTTTAAGTATAGTAAAAGTATAAAACTATGTACGTATAATACGCGTATAAATATATAAAATATTAATTTAAATCGTTATGTATATTTAATAAAATAAAATATAAATATCGTTATCTTTATCATACTGATTAAGTAATGAGTTGTCAAAAGTGGTTCTAGATATTTGTAAAAGTTATATACGTTTTAATAATAAAGTTCTTTTTAAACTGAAAAACGTTTTTGTACGTTTGAAACTAAATCAAATAAATATAATAATTTTGTTTTCCAAAACCAAATATATTTTTAAGAATCATTTTGTTTAAAGGTTAAAATAATGGAAATCGTTATATCATAAAATGTTTTAGAAAAGTAGAATCATATATATTCATAATAGGTTTCAAGTTTTTAAATTACAGTTTGTTGGTGAAGCATGGGATAAAGTTCAAAGGTTAAATAAACGTATGAAATCATCTTAATGAAAAATGTCGAGTTACATAACTTGTCGATATCCAACATCTAAGTTATTTACACTTCACGTTCTTACTTATAAATCACTTTACCATTTTCCGAATGTTGTCAAAAAGAATAGATTTCTTAAATCACAGTGGACCTCATAACATAGACCCGTAATCATATCATAATGTATCTGATAAATCAATCATTTGATATTATCTTCTAATTCCATCGATAAACATATTGAAACAAATACGTTCATGTAAAGTATTATACGTTTAATACTTTATTAATATTCTCAAGTTATAATATATATATACATATATATACATATTTATTTATATATAACGGTTCGTGAATCGTCGGAATTTGGTCGAGGTTATAATGAATGTATGAACACAATTTAAAATTCTTGAGATTTAACTTAACAAACGTTGCTTATCTTGTCGGAATAATATAAAGATAAAGTTTAAATTTGGTTGGAAATTTCCGGGTTGTCACGGTATATATAAAATGTATAAATAATAAATATTCAATATACGTTATCACATAATATATTAATAATTAATTACAAGTTAAAAATATAATTATTATAATATTATTATTATTACTTTTATTATTACTAATATCAATATCAGTATTATTAATCATATCATGGAAACATGTAACTTGTTATAACTTCATTATTATTAGATATTATTACTATTAAAATGTATAATACTCATTATGATATAACATGTATTATATAATCGATAATATGTAATAATATAGTTGTTATAATGTTATTGTTATTATTAATATCAATACTAGCGTTATTAATACTGTATAAATATGAAACGTGATATATAAAATATTATTACTACTAATAATAATATAATTAGTATTATTATTATAATTATTATTAAAAACATTAGTATTATTATCAATTTCACTAAATTATTATTATTGTGACTTATTAATTATTATTATTCCTATTATTATTTTTAATAATTATTAATATTATTATTAGTATTTTGATTATTATTAATATAATTATAATTATTAATTATTAAAAAAATCATTTATATAAATCGTAAATGGATTTGGGATCAGAAGAAGTTGCACGTTTCTTTCACACTTTATTTAATTTTAGATTCTTATAGGAACTGATTACAATCAATAACAGTTAAAGGGTGATAATTCAGTTAGCAATCGATGTCACTCTTTATTTTTATTTTTTTTCTGTATGAGTAAAAGATTCTTTTCGATTTCATTCTGCTACAAAACAAAGATAATTGAATTTTGATGCTGTAAAAATCTTCCCATATCACATTATATACATCCAGCACTACAATAGAAAACCAAAAACAGAAAAATTAATTTCACAGCTCGTTTACCCCTGTTCTTGACTTATTTTTCAAAAACTTCAAAAACGAATCAAATTTCAAAATGTGTAAATGCAATTGTGTTAGGAATCCCCTACTCACACTATCTGCAAATTTACAAGTTTCAATTCTTCGTATTGATTATCAATTTTGGAGTCAAAGTTTGGATTTCAAAAGTCAACTAATATGTTCATCCAAAAATTCGAAGTTGCTGTTATGATTTAAGTTAAATTAACGAACCCAATAGTTTCTATATATGATTAGAAAACTTTTTCATGTTATAATATTTATCTATAACAGTCTAAAAATCGAAATTCATGTTTGAGTTTAGGTGTTCTTCGCGAGGCTGCACAGCAGTATTTTTTTTATTTATTTTTTTGATTCTGTTGAATAAATTTCCCCAAATACAAGTCGTTTTGATTAAATTTCAAGTGTTAATCAAACCTACAAACTGTTAGTATGAAGTTTGTGATTTTCATGTCGATCAAATTAGTGAAGAAGAAGCATATCAGAAGTAGGGGGTTATATTTAGTTTGGATGGGTATTAATCAGAAAAACTGGAACGGACGAGTGGTTAAGAGTGATTGTGGGTATCCAGTAGGTCACGGGTTCGAGCCCGGGCTTGGTCATTAATATTCTTTTTAAAAGCTTATCACTATGAGGTAGTTATTTTATTTTTTATTTATTATTATTATTATTATTATTATTATTATTATTATTATTATTATTATTATTATTATTATTGTTATTATTGTTATTGTTATTGTTATTGTTATTGTTATTGTTATTGTTATTGTTATTGTTATTGTTATTGTTATTATTAATTATTGTCGGTATGATATACTAAGATTGATAATACAATTATTATTATCACTACTATTATTATCATTACTAGTATTATCATTAAACATTATTATTACTATGATTATGATATAAGTTATTATAGATTTTATTTACAAATATAATTTGGTATGTGTGTTAATGGTAATAATAACAAATTAATTATAAGTATGATTATGATTATTATGTATATGTAAATTTAATATAATTACGATAAATATATTATTTTTATTATTATTAGTACCGAAATTATTATTATTATTTTACCATATTATTATTAAAATTATCATTGTTATTATTACATTTATTATTATTATTATTATTATTATTATTATTATTATTATTATTATTTTTATCATTTACATGATTTATATTATTATTATTAATATTAACATCATTTTATCAAATAAATATTAGATACATAAAAGTATAATTGATACATAATATAATTATATTAGTATTACATAAAAATTATAGAATAAACACTTTAACATTTATTATATAAATATTACATAAACAAATTATGGATTTTGATATAATACTAATTACTTATTTACATATATTAATATAGCTATATATATATACATTTATTTATTTTACAAATTAAATATATGTAACAAATAATTGAAGATATAATATAAAGTAAGATATATATATAATTAAAAATTGAATATGAGTATTATATAATTAAAACACTTAATAAATAAATATTATATAATTAATAGAGGGAAAATTATTTGATTTCCATTATATGTTTTAATAGATATACAATTGATATAGGTTCGTGAATCCGAGGCCAACCTTGCATTGTTCAGTTCCGTCATATGTATTTTTACTACAAAATACAGTATCGTAAGTTTCATTTGCTCCCTTTTTAAATGCTTTTGCAATATATATTTTTGGGACTGAGAATACATGCGCTGTTTTTATAAATACTTTACGAAATAGACACAAGTGATTGAAACTACATTCTATGGTTGGATTATCAAACCGAATATGCCCATTTTTAGCTTGATAGCCTAAGAATTGGTGTTTATGATAATTGCCACCAATTGACGCGAATCCTAAAAATAGATCTATCGGGCCCAACGAGCCCCATTCGAGTTACGGATGCTTTAGTACTTCGATTTATCATGTCCGATGTGAGTCTCGGAATGATGGGGATATTCTATATGCATCTTGTTAAGGTCGGTTACCAGGTGTTCAATCCATATGAATGAATTTTAATTCGTGAGTTACGCGTGACAATATATGAAATCTTTTGGTCTATTAAAATGATGAAAATGAATGATTATGATAAACTAATGAACTCACCAACCTTTTGGTTGACACTTGAAAGCATGTTTATTCTCAGGTTTGAAAGAAATCTTCCGCTGTGCATTTACTCATTTTAGAGATATTACTTGGAGTCATTCATGACATATTTCAAAAGACGTTGCATTCGAGTCGTTGAGTTCATCAAGATTAATATTAAGTCATTCTTAGTTTGGATATATTATGAAAGGATATGCGTATCTGTCAACTTTCGATGTAATGGAAGTTTGTCTTTTAAAAACGAATGCAATGTTTGTAAAATGTACCATATAGAGGTCAAATACCTCGCGATGTAATCATATGTTATTGTATTCGTCCTTATGGATTAGGACGGGTCGTTTCATTATATGCATGCGTCAACATCTAATCTTGTGACAAACCATAATACTCCAAACTTCATATCCCAAGACTTCAATAATTTTTCAATACATGGATGGAAGTATCAAGCTCCATTGGTTGCTTGCAAATGAGGAAAGTATCTTCTCTTGAGACTTTTGTCATTGATTCTAAAAGAGGTAAATGCTGAATTTTGCTCCATGACAATTAGAAACCATCCAAACTTCATAACCCATGACTTTAACCATTTATCTTTTCTTTGATGGAAGTATCTAGCTCTTTAGAACCTTGTTACATCTTAATTGAACTAGTTTGGATCTAGTTGGAACTTAATGATCCTTGTTACAACCTTGACTACCTTGAACTAATTACATTTACATACATACAATGGTACTTAAAACTAATGGGAGAGCACATCTTTAATTGGGACTTTAATGACCATTATTAGTATGTTTAAATGACATTATTTAATAGGATAAAAAGGTATAATACTTGTGTGTTTAATCTTGTTTCAAGTTAAATTGTCATTAAGGTGTCATTATGTGTGATTAATCAAGATTAACATCTTTTGGTTCAAAACTCTTTTGAGAACAAAAAGGGCAACTATTATAAGTATGTTTAAAAAGGTTTTGTAAATTATAGATGCCTCAAAGTGGTCTAACGTTAAGTGGATAATTTAGTAACAGAGAAAACTGCGGTCGACCGTGTACTTGACCGCACATCATTAATTGGAAAAGGATTGTAGCCGTTGGTACAGAGCATCTACGGTCAGACCCACGGTCGACCGTTGTAGTGACCCGAACTTTTCCATGTTTATATATATATTAAATGAAATTTTTATTTACATGATTAAGTGTTTCCAACATATTAAGCAATCAAACTTGTTAAGACTTGATTTATTGAAATAGGTTTCATACAGACATTTGATCACCCAAGTTGACCGGTGATTCACGAACTTTAAAACTTGTAAAAACTATATGATGACATATATATGATTATATATATAGTTAACATGATATTATGATAAGTAAGTATCTCATTAGGTATTTTAACAATGAGTTATATACATAAAATTGAGTTTATTGAATTAAGAAACTTGAAACGATATATATAACGATTATCGTTATAACAACTTCTTACTAAATACATATGAATCATATTGATATATTGATACACTATGTTTAATCATGATAAATGATAAGTAAACATGTCATTAAGTGTATTAACAATGAACTACATATGTAAAAACAAGACTACTAACTTAATGATTTCTAAACGAGACATATATGTAACGATTATCGTTGTATCGACATTTAAATGTATATATATCATATTAAGATATATTAATATATCATAATATCATGATAATATAATAATTTAACATCTCATTAGATATAATAAACATTGGGTTAACAACATTTAACAAGATCGTTAACTTAAAGGTTTCAAATCAACATTTACATGTAACGACTAACGATGACTTAACGACTCAGTTAAAATGTATATACATGTAGTGCTTTAATATGTATTCATAAAATTTTGAAAGACTTCAAGACACTTATCAAAATACTTCTACTTAACAAAAATGCTTACAATTACATTCTCGTTCAGTTTCATCAACAATTCTACTCGTATGCACCCGTATTCGTACTCGTACAATACACAGCTTTTAGATGTATGTACTATTGGTATATACACTCCAATGATCAGCTCTTAGCAGCCCATATGAGTCACCTAACACATGTGGGAACCATCATTTGGCAACTAGCATAAAATATCTCATAAAATTACAAAAATATGAGTAATCATTCATGACTTATTTACATGTAAACAAAATTACACATCCTTTATATCTAATCCATATACCAAAGACCAAAAACACCTAAAAACACCTCCATTCTTCAATTTTCTTCATCTAATTGATCTCTCTCAAGTTCTATCTTCAAGTTCTAAGTGTTCTTCATAAATTCTACAAGTTCTAGTTTCATAAAATCAAGAATACTTCCAAGTTTGCTAGCTTACTTCCAGTCTTGTAGAGTGATCATCCAACCTCAAGAAATCTTTCTTATTTACAGTAAGATATCTTTCTAATACAAGGTAATACTCATATTCAAACTTTGATTCAATTTCTATAACTATAACAATCTTATTTCGAGTGGAAATCTTACTTGAACTTGTTTTCGTGTCATGATTCTACTTCAAGAACTTTCAAGCCATCCAAGATCCTTTGAAGCTAGATCCATTTGTCTCTTTTCTAGTAGGTTTATCCATAAAACTTGAGGTAGTAATGATGTTCATAACATCATTCGATTCATACATATAAAGCTATCTTATTCGAAGGTTTAAACTTGAAATCACTAGAACATAGTTTAGTTAATTCTAAACTTGTTCGCAAACAAAAGTTAATCCTTCTAACTTGACTTTTAAAATCAACTAAACACATGTTCTATATCTATATGATATTCTAACTTAATGATTTAAAACCTGAAAACACGAAAAACACCGTAAAACCGGACATACGCCGTCGTAGTAACACCGCGGGCTGTTTTGGGTTTGATAATTAAAAACTATGATAAACTTTGATTTAAAAGTTGTTCTTCTGGGAAAATGATTTTTCTTATGAACATGAAACTATATCCAAAAATCATGGTTAAACTCAAAGTGGAAGTATGTTTTTCAAAATGGTCATCAAGACGTCGTTCTTTCGACTGAAATGACTACCTCTTACAAAAATGACTTGTAACTTATATTTCTGACTATAAACCTATACTTTTTCTGTTTATATTCATAAAATAGAGTTCAATATGAAACCATAGCAATTTGATTCACTCAAAACGGATTTAAAATGAAGAAGTTATGGGTAAAACAAGATTGGATTTTTTTTATTTTTGTAGCTACGGGAAATATTAACAATTCTATACAAATAATATCCTAGCTAACTTATATTGTATTATAAATGTATTCTAATATATTATGTAATCTTGGGATACCATAGACACGTATGCAAATATTTTGACATATCATATCGACCCATGTATATATATTATTTGGAACAACCATAGACACTCTATATGCAGTAATGTTGAAGTTAGCTATACAGGGTTGAGGTTGATTCCAAAAATATATATACTTTGAGTTGTGATCTAGCCTGAGACGTGTATACACTGGGTCGTGGATTGATTCAAGATAATATATCTCGATTTATTTCTGTACATCTAACTGTGGACAACTAGTTGTAGGTTACTAACGAGGACAGCTGACTTAATAAACTTAAAATATCAAAATGTATTAAAAGTGTTGTAAATATATTTTGAACATACTTTGATATATATGTACATATTTGTTATAGGTTCGTGAATCGACCAGTGGCCAAGTCTTACTTCCCGACGAAGTAAAAATCTGTGAAAGTGAGTTATAGTCCCACTTTTAAAAACTAATATTTTGGGATGAGAATACATGCAGTTTTATAAATGTTTTACGAAATAGACACAAGTAATTGAAACTACATTATATGGGTGAATGATCGAAGCCAAATATGCCCATTTTGCTTGGTAACCTAAGAATTAGTAAACCAATCTACTAATTGACGCGAATCCTAAAGATAGATCTATTGGGCCTAACGAACCCCATCCAAAGTACCAGATGCTTTAGTACTTCGAATTCGTTTTTCTCATGTCCGAAGGATTTCCCGGAATGATAGGGGATATTCTTATATGCATCTTGTTAATGTCGGTTACCAGGTGTTCACCATATGAATGAATTTTATCTCTATGTATGGGATGTATATTGAAATATGAAATCTTGTGGTCTATTATTATGATTTGATAATATATAGGATAAACATATAACTCACCAATATTTTTGTTGATGTTTTAAGCATGTTTATTCTCAGGTGATTATTAAGAGCTTCCGCTGTTGCATACTAAAATAAGGACAAGATTTGGAGTCCATGCTTGTATGATATTATGTAAAAACTGCATTCAAGAAACTTATTTTTGATGTAATATGTTCTTATTGTAAACCATTATGTAATGGTCATGTGTAAATGGTATATTTTAGATTATCATTATTTGATAATCTACGTATTATTTTTTTAAACCTTTATCGATAAAATAAAGGTTATGGTTGTTTTGAAAATGAATGCAGTCTTTGAAAAACGTCTCATATAGAGGTCAAAACCTCGCGAAGAAATCAATTAATATGGAACGTTTATAATCAATATGAATGGGACATTTCAGTTGGTATCCGAGCGTTGGTCTTAGAGAACCAGAAAATTGCATTAGTGTGTCTTACCGAGTTTGTTAGGATGCATTAGTGAGTCTGGACTTCGACCGTGTTTTTCTTCAAAAGAAAAAAAACGATTGCTTAACATTTTTTTGTTGGAAACTATATATTATTAACATGTAAATATTATGTGATATATTAATCTCTTAACGTGTTTGATATTGTGTGATAGATGTCTACCTCTAGTACAAATCTCATTGATTCACCTAATAATAATGAAGAGTAAGAGGTTCCGGAGGAAGAAATATTGATACCTATAGTAAATCTATTAAATAAAAGAAAATCCTCAACCAACGGACCAAAGTTAATAATGGTCAATGGTGTTTCCGCCGAGGAAGCAAAATATTGGGAAGATTACCAATTTTCTGATGAATCGGATCTCGATGAGGATTCCGATGATGTTATAGAAATTACCTCGACCCAATTTAATAAAGCGAAAGAAAATAATAAGGGAAAAGGTATAAAAATAGAGAAACCCGATTCCAACCCCGATGAACTTTATATGTATCGACAACATCCGTATTTTCTAAAATGTAACAATGACCCGGGAACCTCTAAACCACCCGGTTTTTCTAAACCATTATATAAAACGACGGCTCGTATTAGAGGAACACCATATATTCTTAGAAAATTAGGAAAACGAACCAAGTCCGAAGAAGAAGAAACCAGTGATTCAGATTAGAGGGTTGTAATCATGTTGTGTATTATATGTATTGTAGTGTGCTTGTATTTTTTTTGTTCTATGTAAAAATTGCTTGTATTGTTTGTTAATTATCTTTTACGAATCTAATTCTTGTCTATTTTACAGTATAAAAACAAAATGGACGTTAAGGGTAGACAATCGAATATTTTAGAAGACCTACCAGAGGATATGATTGAGGAAATCTGTCTAGAGTCGGTCAGAATTCATCAGCACATTTAGTTATGGCGAAATTAACTTGTCAAGCATTTGAAACACTTTCCAGAAATGCCTTAGCTTATAAAAGGTTTTCCTTTGATAGGTGGGTATATCACATTGGGGAAACCGTAAGTTACGCCGTGTTTTCTTTAAAGCGTTAAATGCGGGGAACCCAAATGTAATTTTACGCTATGGGTTAAGTGTAGTGACCCGAACTTTTCCATGTTTATATATATTAATTGAGATTGATATTTACATGATTAAATGTTTCCAACATGTTAAGCAATCAAACTTGTTAAGACTTGATTAATTGAAATATGTTTCATATAGACAATTGACCACCCAAGTTGACCGGTGATTCACAAACGTTAAAACTTGTAAAAACTATACGATGACATATATATGGTTATATATATAGTTAACATGTTTTTATTATAAGTATGTATCTCATTAGGTATTTTAACAATGAGTTATATACATAAAAATGAGACAATTAATTTAAGAAACTCGAAAACGATACATATAACGATTATCGTTATAACAACGTCTTACTAGGTACATATGAATCATATTAAGATATTGATACACTTGGTTAATTATGTTAAATGATAAGTAAATATATTATTAAGTGTATTAACAATGAAATACATATGTAAAAATAAGACTACTAACTTAATGATTTCGAAACGAGACATATATGTAACGATTATCGTTGTAACGACATTTAACTGTATATACATCATACTGAGATATATTATATATCATAATATCATGATAATATAACAATTTAACATCTCATTTGTTATAATAAACAATGGGTTAACAACATTCAACAAGATCATTAACCTAAAGGTTTCAAAACAACATTTACATGTAACGACTAACGATGACTTAACGACTCAGTTAAAATGTATATACATGTAGTGTTTTAATATGTATTCATACACTTTTGAAAGACTTCAAGACACTTATCAAAATACTTCTACTTAACAAAAATGCTTACAATTACATCCTCGTTCAGTTTCATCAACAATTCTACTCGTATGCACCCGTATTCGTACTCGTACAATACACAGCTTTTAGATGTATGTACTATTGGTATATACACTCCAATGATCAGCTCTTAGCAGCCCATGTGAGTCACCTAACACATGTGGGAACCATCATTTGGCAACTAGCATGAAATATCTCATAAAATTACAAAAATATGAGTAATCATTCATGACTTATTTACATGAAAACAAAATTACATATCCTTTATATCTAATCCATACACCAACAAAAACACCTACAAACACTTTCATTCTTCAATTTTCTTCATCTAATTGATCTCTCTCAAGTTCTATCTTCAAGTTCTAAGTGTTCTTCATAAATTCTACAAGTTCTAGTTACATAAAATCAAGAATACTTTCAAGTTTGCTAGCTCACTTCCAATCTTGTAAGGTGATCATCCAACCTCAAGAAATCATTGTTTCTTACAGTAGGTTATCATTCTAATACAAGGTAATAATCATATTCAAACTTTGGTTCAATTTCTATAACTATAACAATCTTATTTCAAGTGATGATCTTACTTGAACTTGTTTTCGTGTCATGATTCTGCTTCAAGAACTTCGAGCCATCCAAGGATCCGTTGAAGCTAGATCCATTTTTCTCTTTTCCAGTAGGTTTATCCAAGGAACTTAAGGTAGTAATGATGTTCATAACATCATTCGATTCATACATATAAAGCTATCTTATTCGAAGGTTTAAACTCGTAATCACTAGAACATAGTTTAGTTAATTCTAAACTTGTTCGCAAACAAAAGTTAATCCTTCTAAATTGACTTTTAAAATTAACTACACACATGTTCTATATCTATATGATATGCTAACTTAATGATTTAAAACCTGGAAACACGAAAAACACCGTAAAACCGGATTTACGCCGTCGTAGTAACACCGCGGGCTGTTTTGGGTTAGTTAATTAAAAACTATGATAAACTTTGATTTAAAAGTTGTTATTCTGAGAAAATGATTTTTATTATGAACATGAAACTATATCCAAAAATTATGGTTAAACTCAAAGTGGAAGTATGTTTTCTAAAATGGTCATCTAGACGTCGTTCTTTCGACTGAAATGACTACCTTTACAAAAACGACTTGTAACTTATTTTTCCGACTACAAACCTATACTTTTTCTGTTTAGATTCATAAAATAGAGTTCAATATGAAACCATAGCAATTTGATTCACTCAAAACGGATTTAAAATGAAGAAGTTATGGGTAAAACAAGATTGGATAATTTTTCTCATTTTAGCTACGTGAAAATTGGTAACAAATCTATTCCAACCATAACTTAATCAACTTGTATTGTATATTATGTAATCTTGAGATACCATAGACACGTATACAATGTTTCGACCTATCATGTCGACACATCTATATATATTTCGGAACAACCATAGACACTCTATATGTGAATGTTGGAGTTAGCTATACAGGGTTGAGGTTGATTCCAAAATATATATAGTTTGAGTTGTGATCAATACTGAGATACGTATACACTGGGTCGTGGATTGATTCAAGATAATATTTATCGATTTATTTCTGTACATCTAACTGTGGACAACTAGTTGTAGGTTACTAACGAGGACAGCTGACTTAATAAACTTAAAACATCAAAATATATTAAAAGTGTTGTAAATATATTTTGAACATACTTTGATATATATGTATATATTGTTATAGGTTCGTGAATCAACCAGTGGCCAAGTCTTACTTCCCGACGAAGTAAAAATCTGTGAAAGTGAGTTATAGTCCCACTTTTAAAATCTAATATTTTTGGGATGAGAATACATGCAGGTTTTATAAATGATTTACAAAATAGACACAAGTACGTGAAACTACATTCTATGGTTGAATTATCGAAATCGAATATGCCCTTTTTATTAAGTCTGGTAATCTAAGAATTAGGGAACAGACACCCTAATTGACGCGAATCCTAAAGATAGATCTATTGGGCATAACAAACCCCATCCAAAGTACCGGATGCTTTAGTACTTCGAAATTTATATCATATCCGAAGGGTGTCCCGGAATGATGAGGATATTCTTATTTATGCATCTTGTTAATGTCGGTTACCAGGTGTTCACCATATGAATGATTTTTATCTCTATGTATGGGATGTGTATTGAAATATGAAATCTTGTGGTCTATTATTATGATTTGATATATATAGGTTAAACCTATAACTCACCAACATTTTTGTTGACGTTTTAAGCATGTTTATTCTCAGGTGATTATTAAGAGCTTCCGCTGTCGCATACTTAAATAAGGACGAGATTTGGAGTCCATGCTTGTATGATATTGTGTAAAAACTGCATTCAAGAAACTTATTTTGTTGTAACATATTTGTATTGTAAACCATTATGTAATGGTCGTGTGTAAACAGGATATTTTAGATTATCATTATTTGATAATCTACGTAAAGCTTTTTAAAACCTTTATCTATGAAATAAAAGTTATGGTTTGTTTTAAAAATGAATGCAGTCTTTGAAAAACGTCTCATATAGAGGTCAAAACCTCGCAATGAAATCAATTAATATGGAACGTTTTTAATCAATAAGAACGGGACATTTCAGTTGGTATCAGAGCGTTGGTCTTAGAGAACCAGAATTTTGCATTAGTGTGTCTTATCGAGTTTGTTAGGATGCATTAGTGAGTCTGGACTTCGACCGTGTTTACTTGAAAAATGATTGCTTAACAAATTTTGTTGGAAACTATATATTTTAACATGTGAATATTATGTGATATATTAATCTCTTAACGCGTTTGATATTATGTGATAGATGTCTACCTCTAGAACAAGTCCCATTGATTCACCTAATAATAATGAAGAGTCAAATGTAAATTGGAATGATTCATGGACTGATTCACAAGTTCCCGAAGAGGAACCGGAAGAAGAGTCGGAACCGGAAGAAGAATCGGAACCGGAAGAAGAATCGGAACCGGATGAAGAAATAGAATCGGTGAGGGAAATAATAAAACGGTTAAGTAAAAGAAAATCCTCAACCAACCGACCAAGGTTAATTATGGTCAATGGTGTTTCCGCCAAGGAAGCAAAATATTGGGAGGATTACCAATTCTCCGATGAATCGGATTCCGACGAGAATTCCGATGATGTTATAGAAATTACCCCAACTGAATTTAAAAAGGCAAAAGAAAATAATAAGGGAAAGGGCATAAAAATAGAGAAATCTAATTCCAACCCCGATGAACTTTATATGTATCGTCAACCCCCGAAGTTCTTAAGTTGTAACAATGACCCGGGAACCTCTAAACCACCAGGTTTTTCTAAACCAATGTGGATAACGACGGCTCGTATTAGGGGAACATCATATATCCCTAGAAACTTGGCAAAACGAACCAAAACCGAACAAGAAGAAACAAGCGAGTCAGAATAAGATAGTTGTATTCGTGTGGTGTAATATATGTAATATAGTGTGCTTATGCTTTAAGATATATGTAAAAATTTCTTGTATTAATAAGTATTTTTTTTTATGAATCTAACTCTTGTCTATTTTACAGTATAAAAACACAAAATGGATAGACAACCCAATATTTTAAGAGATCTACCCGGAGACATGATTGATGAAATCTTGTCTAGAGTCGGTCAGAATTCTTCGACACAACTATTTAAGGCGAGATCAGTTTGTAAGACATTCGAAGAACGTTCCAAGAATGCCTTGGTTTATAAAAGGCTTTCGTTTGAAAGATGGGGGATATCACATTGGGAAATCCATAAGTTACGATGTGTTTACTTTGACGCATATATTGCGGGGAACCCAAATGCTATTTTACGCAATGGGTTAAGAAATTATTTTGACTCAAAATATCCGAATATTGGACTTCGTGATTTAGAAAAAGCGGCTAACATGCAACATAAAGAAGCATGTTATGCTTACGGATTAGTAATGTTCGCTTCTCACCAAAGTGAGAACAAGAACATTGGGCTACAACTATTAAACAAAACGTTCCCATAAGTGACGGAGTCGGTAATTGGGGTAAGAAATGAGGTTTTTAGATTGTTACGGGACTGTTGGACATTACGTAACCCGTGTCCCTTTGACGACGTTACAACACGCTGTCTTATCAACGGCCATAACGGTTATGTTCCACAAGACCAAGGATGGGAAGTAATCCTAGTAAAACCAGAATGCATGACTTGTTTCTGGACGTATGAATTACGTGTCTTTGTTGCCTTTGCTGAACGACTTGTGTACTAGCTAGAATTATCTTCACAACCATCTTGTATCAAATTTATTGTGTGCTATATTTCATGCTATATGTAAAATAAGCGGTATTGTAAGTTTGTAAAATATTGTGAAAAAGTTTGAACGCGAAATATTATTATAATCAGTTTTTCATATAGAATTGTAGTAGTTGAATTGTATATTAGCTACTAAGTATGAACTTAACGGGTAGGTACTACCCGAATTTAAACTTATAAAACGCTAATATGAAGAAAAAGCTTTTATAAATGAGTTCATATTATGCTACGAAATACTATTAACTACTCTTAATATTCTGTATGATTAACTTGTTCCATTTGACTATTTTGAAGGAAATGGCACCGACTACTCGACACACCGTGAATATGAATGAAGAGGAATTCCGTACTTTTCTAGCTTCAAACATAGCCGCAATACAGGCTGCGCTACATACCAACAATAACCTTGGATCTAGCAGTACAGGAAATCGTGTAGGATGCACCTACAAAGAATTTACTGCTTGCAAACCTTTGGAATTTGATGGAACCGAAGGACCGATCGGATTGAAACGGTGGACCGAGAAGGTCGAATCGGTGTTTGCCATAAGTAAGTGTACTGAAGAGGACAAAGTGAAGTACGCTACGCATACCTTCACAGGTTCTGCGTTAACATGGTGGAATACCTATCTAGAGCAAGTGGGACAAGACGATGCGTACGCACTACCGTGGTCAGCATTCAAGCACTTGATGAACGAGAAGTACCGTCCCAGAACCGAGGTCAATAAGCTCAAGACAGAACTTAGAGGGTTACGAACCCAAGGATTTGATATTACCACGTACGAAAGACGATTCACAGAATTGTGCCTATTGTGTCATGGAGCATTCGAAGATGAGGAAGAGAAGATCGACGCGTTTGTGAAAGGATTACCAGAAAGAATCCAAGAAGATATAAGTTCACACGAGCCCGCCTCCATACAACAGGCATGTAGAATGGCTCACAAACTAGTGAACCAGATTGAAGAAAGAATTAAAGAACAGACTGCTGAAGAGGCCAATGTGAAGCAAGTCAAACGAAAGTGGGAGGAAAACGGTGATAAGAATCACCAATACAACAACAACAGCAATTACAACAATAATCGCAACAATTATCCCAATAATCGCAACATCAATCGCAACTACAACAAATGGCCCAACAACAACAACAACAACAGCAGCAACATCAACTACAACAATCATCCCAACAACAATAATAACCGCAACAACAACAACAATCAGAAGCAGCTATGCCAAAGGTGTGAAAAGTATCACTCGGGGTTCTGCACCAAATTTTGCAACAAGTGTAAAAGAAATGGTCATAGCGCGGCGAAGTGTGAGGTCTACGGACCAGGGGTTAATAGAACGAAAGGAACAAATGGTGTCGGAACGAGTAATGGCGGAGCAAGTAGTGTCGGAGCAAGTTATGCCAATGTAGTTTGTTATAAATGTGGAAAACCGGGCCACATTATTAGAAATTGCCCGAACCAGGAGAACACGAATGGACAAGGCCGCGGAAGAGTTTTCAATATTAATGCGGCAGAGGCACAGGAAGACCCGGAGCTTGTTACGGGTACGTTTCTTATTGATAATAAATCTGCTTACGTTTTATTTGATTCGGGTGCGGATAGAAGCTATATGAGTAGAGATTTTTGTGCTAAATTAAGTTGTCCATTGACGCCTTTGGATAGTAAATTTTTACTCGAATTAGCAAATGGTAAATTAATTTTAGCAGATAATATATGTCGGAATCGAGAAATTAAACTGGTTAGCGAAACATTTAAGATTGATTTGATACCAGTAGAGTTAGGGAGTTTTGATGTGATAAACGGTATGGACTGGTTGAAAGAAGTGAAAGCAGAGATCGTCTGTTACAAAAATGCAATTCGCATTATACGAGAAAAAGGAAAACCCTTAATGGTGTACGGAGAAAAGGGCAACACGAAGCTACATCTTATTAGTAATTTGAAGGCACAAAAACTAATAAGAAAAGGTTGCTATGCTATTCTAGCACACGTCGAGAAAGTACAAACTGAAGAAAAGAGCATCAATGATGTTCCCATTGCAAAAGAATTTCCCGATGTATTTCCGAAAGAATTACCGGGATTACCCCCACATCGATCCGTTGAATTTCAAATAGATCTTGTACCAGGAGCTGCACCAATAGCTCGTGCTCCTTACAGACTCACACCCAGCGAGATGAAAGAACTGCAAAGCCAATTACAAGAACTTTTAGAGCGTGGTTTCATTCGACCAAGCACATCACCGTGGGGAGCTCCTGTTTTGTTTGTCAAGAAGAAAGATGGTACATTCAGGTTGTGTATCGACTACCGAGAGTTGAACAAACTTACCATCAAGAACCGCTACCCACTACCGAGAATCAACGACTTATTTGATCAACTACAAGGCTCGTCTGTTTATTCAAAGATTGACTTACGTTCCGGGTATCATCAAATGCGGGTGAAAGAAGATGATATTCCAAAGACTGCTTTCAGAACACGTTACGGTCATTACGAGTTTATGGTCATGCCGTTTGGTTTAACTAATGCACCAGCTGTGTTCATGGACCTTATGAACCGAGTGTGTGGACCATACCTTGACAAGTTTGTCATTGTTTTCATTGATGACATACTTATTTACTCAAAGAATGACCAAGAACACGGTGAACATTTGAGAAAGGTGTTAGAAGTATTGAGGAAGGAAGAATTGTACGCTAAGTTTTCAAAGTGTGCATTTTGGTTGGAAGAAGTTCAATTCCTCGGTCACATAGTGAACAAAGAAGGTATTAAGGTGGATCCGGCAAAGATAGAAACTGTTGAAAAGTGGGAAACCCCGAAAACTCTGAAACACATACGCCAGTTTTTAGGACTAGCTGGTTACTACAGAAGATTCATCCAAGATTTCTCCAAAATAGCAAAACCCTTGACTACATTAACGCATAAAGGGAAGAAATTTGAATGGAATGATGAACAAGAGAAAGCGTTTCAGTTATTGAAGAAAAAGCTAACTACGGCACCTATATTGTCATTGCCTGAAGGGAATGATGATTTTGTGATTTATTGTGACGCATCAAAGCAAGGTCTCGGTTGTGTATTAATGCAACGAACGAAGGTGATTGCTTATGCGTCTAGACAATTGAAGATTCACGAACAAAATTATACGACACATGATTTGGAATTAGGCGCGGTGCTTTTTGCATTAAAGACTTGGAGGCACTACTTATATGGGGTCAAAAGTATTATATATACTGACCACAAAAGTCTTCAACACATATTTAATCAGAAACAACTGAATATGAGGCAGCGTAGGTGGATTGAATTGTTGAATGATTACGATTTTGAGATTCGTTACCACCCGGGGAAGGCAAATGTGGTAGCCGATGCCTTGAGCAGGAAGGACAGAGAACCCATTCGAGTAAAATCTATGAATATAATGATTCATAATAACCTTACTACTCAAATAAAGGAGGTGCAACAAGGAGTTTTAAAAGAGGGAAATTTAAAGGATGAAATACCCAAAGGATCGGAGAAGCATCTTAATATTCGGGAAGACGGAACCCGGTATAGGGCTGAAAGGATTTGGGTACCAAAATTTGGAGATATGAGAGAAATGGTACTTAGAGAAGCTCATAAAACCAGATACTCAATACATCCTGGAACGGGGAAGATGTACAAGGATCTCAAGAAACATTTTTGGTGGCTGGGTATGAAAGCCGATGTTGCTAAATACGTAAGAGAATGTTTGACGTGTTCTAAGGTCAAAGCTGAGCATCAGAAACCATCAGGTCTACTTCAACAACCCGAAATCCCAGAATGGAAATGGGAAAACATTACCATGGATTTCATCACTAAATTGCCAAGGACTGCAAGTGGTTTTGATACTATTTGGGTAATAGTTGATCGTCTCACCAAATCAGCACACTTCCTGCCAATAAGAGAAGATGACAAGATGGAGAAGTTAGCACGACTGTATTTGAAGGAAGTCGTCTCCAGACATGGAATACCAATCTCTATTATCTCTGATAGGGATGGCAGATTTATTTCAAGATTCTGGCAGACATTACAGCAAGCATTAGGAACTCGTCTAGACATGAGTACTGCCTATCATCCACAAACTGATGGGCAGAGCGAAAGGACGATACAAACGCTTGAAGACATGCTACGAGCATGTGTTATTGATTTCGGAAACAGTTGGGATCGACATCTACCGTTAGCAGAATTTTCCTACAACAACAGCTACCATTCAAGCATTGAGATGGCGCCGTTTGAAGCACTTTATGGTAGAAAGTGCAGGTCTCCGATTTGTTGAAGTGAAGTGGGGGATAGACAGATTACGGGTCCGGAAATTATACAAGAAACTACCGAGAAGATCATCCAAATTCAACAACGGTTGAAAACCGCCCAAAGTCGACAAAAGAGCTACGCTGACATTAAAAGAAAAGATATAGAATTTGAAATTGGAGAGATGGTCATGCTTAAAGTTGCACCTTGGAAAGGCGTTGTTCGATTTGGTAAACGAGGGAAATTAAATCCAAGGTATATTGGACCATTCAAGATTATTGATCGTGTCGGACCAGTAGCTTACCGACTTGAGTTACCTCAACAACTCGCGGCTGTACATAACACTTTCCACGTCTCGAATTTGAAGAAATATTTTTCTAAAGAAGATCTCACTATTCCATTAGATGAAATCCAAATCAACGAAAAACTTCAATTCATCGAAGAACCCGTCGAAATAATGGATCGTGAGGTTAAAAGACTTAAGCAAAACAAGATACCAATTGTTAAGGTTCGATGGAATGCTCATAGAGGACCCGAGTTCACCTGGGAGCATGAAGATCAGATGAAGAAGAAATACCCGCATCTATTTCTAAAAGATTCGTCAACACCTTCAACAGCTTAAAATTTCGGGACGAAATTTATTTAACGGGTAGGTACTGTAGTGACCCGAACTTTTCCATGTTTATATATATTAATTGAGATTGATATTTACATGATTAAATGTTTCCAACATGTTAAGCAATCAAACTTGTTAAGACTTGATTAATTGAAATATGTTTCATATAGACAATTGACCACCCAAGTTGACCGGTGATTCACAAACGTTAAAACTTGTAAAAACTATACGATGACATATATATGGTTATATATATAGTTAACATGTTTTTATTATAAGTATGTATCTCATTAGGTATTTTAACAATGAGTTATATACATAAAAATGAGACAATTAATTTAAGAAACTCGAAAACGATACATATAACGATTATCGTTATAACAACGTCTTACTAGGTACATATGAATCATATTAAGATATTGATACACTTGGTTAATTATGTTAAATGATAAGTAAATATATTATTAAGTGTATTAACAATGAAATACATATGTAAAAATAAGACTACTAACTTAATGATTTCGAAACGAGACATATATGTAACGATTATCGTTGTAACGACATTTAACTGTATATACATCATACTGAGATATATTATATATCATAATATCATGATAATATAACAATTTAACATCTCATTTGTTATAATAAACAATGGGTTAACAACATTCAACAAGATCATTAACCTAAAGGTTTCAAAACAACATTTACATGTAACGACTAACGATGACTTAACGACTCAGTTAAAATGTATATACATGTAGTGTTTTAATATGTATTCATACACTTTTGAAAGACTTCAAGACACTTATCAAAATACTTCTACTTAACAAAAATGCTTACAATTACATCCTCGTTCAGTTTCATCAACAATTCTACTCGTATGCACCCGTATTCGTACTCGTACAATACACAGCTTTTAGATGTATGTACTATTGGTATATACACTCCAATGATCAGCTCTTAGCAGCCCATGTGAGTCACCTAACACATGTGGGAACCATCATTTGGCAACTAGCATGAAATATCTCATAAAATTACAAAAATATGAGTAATCATTCATGACTTATTTACATGAAAACAAAATTACATATCCTTTATATCTAATCCATACACCAACAAAAACACCTACAAACACTTTCATTCTTCAATTTTCTTCATCTAATTGATCTCTCTCAAGTTCTATCTTCAAGTTCTAAGTGTTCTTCATAAATTCTACAAGTTCTAGTTACATAAAATCAAGAATACTTTCAAGTTTGCTAGCTCACTTCCAATCTTGTAAGGTGATCATCCAACCTCAAGAAATCATTGTTTCTTACAGTAGGTTATCATTCTAATACAAGGTAATAATCATATTCAAACTTTGGTTCAATTTCTATAACTATAACAATCTTATTTCAAGTGATGATCTTACTTGAACTTGTTTTCGTGTCATGATTCTGCTTCAAGAACTTCGAGCCATCCAAGGATCCGTTGAAGCTAGATCCATTTTTATCTTTTCCAGTAGGTTTATCCAAGGAACTTAAGGTAGTAATGATGTTCATAACATCATTCGATTCATACATATAAAGCTATCTTATTCGAAGGTTTAAACTCGTAATCACTAGAACATAGTTTAGTTAATTCTAAACTTGTTCGCAAACAAAAGTTAATCCTTCTAACTTGACTTTTAAAATTAACTACACACATGTTCTATATCTATATGATATGCTAACTTAATGATTTAAAACCTGGAAACACGAAAAACACCGTAAAACCGGATTTACGCCGTCGTAGTAACACCGCGGGCTGTTTTGGGTTAGTTAATTAAAAACTATGATAAACTTTGATTTAAAAGTTGTTATTCTGAGAAAATGATTTTTATTATGAACATGAAACTATATCCAAAAATTATGGTTAAACTCAAAGTGGAAGTATGTTTTCTAAAATGGTCATCTAGACGTCGTTCTTTCGACTGAAATGACTACCTTTACAAAAACGACTTGTAACTTATTTTTCCGACTATAAACCTATACTTTTTCTATTTAGATTCATAAAATAGAGTTCAATATGAAACCATAGCAATTTGATTCACTCAAAACGGATTTAAAATGAAGAAGTTATGGGTAAAACAAGATTGGATAATTTTTCTCATTTTAGCTACGTGAAAATTGGTAACAAATCTATTCCAACCATAACTTAATCAACTTGTATTGTATATTATGTAATCTTGAGATACCATAGACACGTATACAATGTTTCGACCTATCATGTCGACACATCTATATATATTTCGGAACAACCATAGACACTCTATATGTGAATGTTGGAGTTAGCTATACAGGGTTGAGGTTGATTCCAAAATATATATAGTTTGAGTTGTAATCAATACTGAGATACGTATACACTGGGTCGTGGATTGATTCAAGATAATATTTATCGATTTATTTCTGTACATCTAACTGTGGACAACTAGTTGTAGGTTACTAACGAGGACAGCTGACTTAATAAACTTAAAACATCAAAATATATTAAAAGTGTTGTAAATATATTTTGAACATACTTTGATATATATGTATATATTGTTATAGGTTCGTGAATCAACCAGTGGCCAAGTCTTACTTCCCGACGAAGTAAAAATCTGTGAAAGTGAGTTATAGTCCCACTTTTAAAATCTAATATTTTTGGGATGAGAATACATGCAGGTTTTATAAATGATTTACAAAATAGACACAAGTACGTGAAACTACATTCTATGGTTGAATTATCGAAATCGAATATGCTCTTTTTATTAAGTCTGGTAATCTAAGAATTAGGGAACAGACACCCTAATTGACGCGAATCCTAAAGATAGATCTATTGGGCCTAACAAACCCCATCCAAAGTACCGGATGCTTTAGTACTTCGAAATTTATATCATATCCGAAGGGTGTCCCGGAATGATGGGGATATTATTATATATGCATCTTGTTAATGTCGGTTACCAGGTGTTCACCATATGAATGATTTTTATCTCTATGTATGGGATGTGTATTGAAATATGAAATCTTGTGGTCTATTATTATGATTTGATATATATAGGTTAAACCTATAACTCACCAACATTTTTGTTGACGTTTTAAGCATGTTTATTCTCAGGTGATTATTAAGAGCTTCCGCTGTCGCATACTTAAATAAGGACGAGATTTGGAGTCCATGCTTGTATGATATTGTGTAAAAACTGCATTCAAGAAACTTATTTTGTTGTAACATATTTGTATTGTAAACCATTATGTAATGGTCGTGTGTAAACAGGATATTTTAGATTATCATTATTTGATAATCTACGTAAAGCTTTTTAAAACCTTTATCTATGAAATAAAGGTTATGGTTTGTTTTAAAAATGAATGCAGTCTTTGAAAAACGTCTCATATAGAGGTCAAAACCTCGCAACGAAATCAATTAATATGGAACGTTTTTAATCAATAAGAACGGGACATTTCATTAAGAACCTATTTTGACTCAACATATCCCAACATAGGATTTCGTGAATTAGAAAGAGCTTCTAACATGCAACATAAAGAAGCATGTTATGCTTACGGGTTAGTGATGTTCGCTTCTTACCAAAGTGAGAAAAAGAACATCGGATTGCAGCTTTTAAATAAAACCTTCCCACAAGTGACGGATTCAGTAGTTGGGGTGAGAAACAAGGTTTTTAGATTATTATGGTGCTGTTGGACATTACGAAACCCTCGTCCTTTTGACGATGTTACAACATGCTGCCTAGCCAATGGTCATAACGGTTATTTTCCACAAGACCAAGGATGGGAAGTCGTCTTAGTAAAACCAGAATGCATGACTTGTTTCTGGACTTATGAATTACGTGTCTTTATTTCCTTTGCTGAACAACTTGCGTATTAACAAGGTTTATCTTCAAAAACTGTCATGTATCAAAGTGTACTATATTTCATGTTATATGTAATATAGCGAAGTTGTAAGTTTGAAGAATATTTGTATGTGATATATTATTATAATCAGTTTTTCATATGGAATTGTAGTAGTTGAATTGTATATTAGCTAATAAGTATGAACTTAACGGGTAGGTAGTACCCGAATTTAAACTTATAAAACGCTAATATGAAGAAAAAGCTTTTATAAATGAGTTCATATTATGCTACGAAATACTATTGACTACTCTTAATATTCTGTATGATTAACTCGATTCAGTTGTCTATTTTGAAGGAAATGGCACCTACTACTCGACACATCATGAATATGAACGAAGAGGAATTTCGTACCTTTCTTGCTGCAAACATAGCCGCAGTACAGGTTGCGCTACATACCAACAATAACACTGAATCTAGCAATGCAGCTAACGGCGCAAGAAATCGTGTAGGATGCACCTACAAAGAATTCACTGCCTGCAAACCTTTGGAATTTGATGGAACTAAAGGACCAATTAGATTGAAACGGTGGATCGAGAAAGTTGAATCGGTGTTTGCCATAAGTAAGTGTACTGAAGAGGACAAAGTTAAGTACGCTACGTATACCTTCACAGGTACTGCGTTAATGTGGTGGAACACCTATCTTGAACATGTAGGACAAAATGCTGCTTACGCACTACCGTGGTCGGCATTCAAGCAATTGATGAACGAGCAGTACCGTCCTAGAAACGAAGTCAATAAACTCAAGGCAGAACTTAGAGAGTTACGAACACAAGGGTTCGACGTTACCACATATGAACGACGATTCACAGAGTTGTGCCTATTGTGTCCGGGAGCATTCAAAGATGAAGAAGAGAAGATCGACGCGTTTGTAAAAGGGTTACCAGTAAGGATTCAAGAAGATGTAAGTTCACACGAGCCCGCTTCTATACAGAAGGCAAGTCGAATGGCTCATAAACTCATAAATTAGATTGAGGGAAGAATTAAAGAGCATGCGGCAGAAGAAACTAACACGAAACAACTCAAGAGGAAGTGGGAGGAAAACGGTGACAAGAGTCACCAGTACAACAACAATAACAATTACAACCACAATCGCAACAACTATCCCAACAACCGCAACAACAATCGTAACAATAACCGCAATCCTAACAATAACTACAACAAACATCCCAACAACAACAACTACAACAACCATTTCAACAACAATAACAATCCCAACAATAACCTCAATAACAACAACGGCAACAAAAAACCAAAAACAGCCATGTCATAGGTGTGAAGAAAATCACCAGGGGTTTTGCACGACATTTTGCAACAGGTGTAAAATAAATGATCATAGTACGACAAAGTGTGAGGTATACGGACCAAAGTTTAACAAAACTAAGGGAGCAAATAATGCCGGAACAAGTAATACCGAAACGAATAGTGTCGGAGCAAGTAATACCAACGCTGTTTGTTCTAAATGTGGAAAACCGGGCCACATTATTAGAAATTGCCCGAATCAGGGGAATACTAATGGGCAGGGCCGTGGAAGAGTTTTCAATATTAATGCGGCAGAAGCACAGGAAGACCCGGAGCTTGTTACGGGTACGTTTCTTATTGACGATAAATCTGCTTATGTTTTATTTGATTCGGGTGCGGATAGAAGCTATATGAGTAGAGAATTTTGTGCTAAATTAAGTTGCCCATTGATGCCTTTGGATAGTAAATTTTTACTCGAATTAGCAAATGGTAAATTAATTTCAGCAGATAATATATGTCAGAATCGAGAAATTAAACTGGTTAGCGAAACATTTAAGATTGACTTGATACCAGTAGAGTTAGGGAGTTTTGATGTGATAATCGGTATGGACTGGTTGAAAGAAGTGAAAGCAGAGATAGTTTGTTACAAAAATGCAATTCGCATTATACGAATAAAAGGAAAACCCTTAATGGTGTACGGAGAAAAGAGCAATGCAAAGTTAAATCTTATTAGTAACCTGAAGGCACAAAAACTAATAAGAAAAGGTTGCTATGCTGTGCTAGCACACGTCGAGAAAGTCAATTCCGAAGAAAAGAACATCAATGATATTCCCGTCGCAAAAGAATTTCCCGATGTATTTCCGAAAGAATTACCGGGACTACCTCCACACCGATCCGTTGAATTTCAAATAGACCTTGTACCGGGAGCTGCACCAATAGCTCGTGCTTCATACAGACTCGCACCTAGCGAAATGAAGGAACTTCAGAGCCAATTACAAGAACTTTTAGAGCATGGTTTCATTCGACCAAGCACATCACCGTGGGGAGCTCCTATTTTGTTTGTCAAGAAGAAAGATGGTACATTCAGGTTGTGTATCGACTACCGAGAGTTGAACAAACTTACCATCAAGAACCGCTACCCACTACCGAGAATCGACGACTTATTTGATCAACTACAAGGCTCGTTTGTTTATTCGAAGATCAATTTACGTTCTGGATATCATCAAATGCGGGTGAAGGAGGATGATATTCCAAAGACTGGTTTTAGGTCGCGTTACGGTCATTACGAGTTTATGGTTATGCCATTTGGATTGACTAACGCACCAGCTGTGTTCATGGACCTCATGAACCGAGTGTGTAGGCCATATCTTGACAAGTTTATCATTGTTTTCATCGATGACATTCTTATTTACTCGAAGAATGATCAAGAGCACGAAGAACACTTGAGAAAAGTGCTAAAGTTGTTAAGGAAAGAAAAACTGTACGCTAAGTTTTCAAAGTGTGCATTTTGGTTGGAAGAAATTTAATTCCTCGGTCACATAGTGAACAAAAAAGGTATTCAGGTGGATCCAGCAAATATTGAAACCGTTGAAAAGTGGGAAACCCCGAAAACTCCGAAACACATACGCCAGTTTTTAGGACTAGCTGGTTACTACAGAAGGTTCATCCAAGACTTTTCCAGAATAGCAAAACCCTTGACTGCATTAACGAATAAAGGGAAGAAATTTGAATGGAAGGATGAACAAGAGAAAGTGTTTCAGTTATTGAAGAAAAAGTTAACTACGGCACCTATATTGTCATTACCTGAAGGGAATGATGATTTTGTGATATATTGTGACACCTCAAAGCAAGGTCTCGGTTGTGTATTAATGCAACGAACGAAAGTAATTGCTTATGCGTCTAGACAATTGAAGATTCACGAACAAAATTATACAATGCATGATTTGGAATTAGGCGCGGTTGTTTTTGCATTAAAGACTTGGAGGCACTACTTATATGGGGTCAAAAGTATTATATATACCGATCACAAAAGTCTTCAACACATATTTAATCAAAAACAACTGAATATGAGGCAGCGTAGGTGGATTGAATTGTTGAATGATTACGACTTTGAGATTCTTTACCACCCGGGGAAGGAAAATGTGGTAGCCGACGCCTTGAGCAGGAAGGACAGAGAACCCATTCGAGTAAAATCTATGAATATAATGATTCACAATAACCTTACTACTCAAATAAAGGCGGCGCAACAAGGAGTTTTAAAAGAGGGAAATTTAAAGGATGAAATACCCAAAGGATCGGAGAAGCATCTTAATATTCGGGAAGACGGAACCCGGTATAGGGCTGAAAGGATTTGGGTACCAAAATTTGGAGATATGAGATAAATGGTACTTAGAGAAGCTCATAAAACCAGATACTCAATACATCCTGGAACGGGGAAGATGTACAAGGATCTCAAGAAACATTTTTGGTGGCCGGGTATGAAAGCCGATGTTGCTTAATACGTAGGAGAATGTTTGACGTGTTCTAAGGTCAAAGCTGAGCATCAAAAACCATCAGGTCTACTTCAACAACCCGAAATCCCGGAATGGAAATGGGATAACATTACCATGGATTTCATCACTAAATTGCCAAGGACTGCAAGTGGTTTTGATACTATTTGAGTAATAGTTGATCGTCTCACCAAATCAGCACACTTCCTGCCAATAAGAGAAGATGACAAGACGGAGAAGTTAGCACGACTGTATTTGAAGGAAGTCATCTCCAGACATGGAATACCAATCTCTATTATCTCTGATAGGGATGACAGATTTATTTCAAGATTCTGGCAGACATTACAGCAAGCATTAGGAACTCGTCTAGACATGAGTACTGCCTATCATCCACAAACTGATGGGCAGAGCGAAAGGACAATACAAACGCTTGAAGACATGCTACGAGCATGTGTTATTGATTTCGGAAACAGTTGAGATCGACATCTACCGTTAGCAGAATTTTCCTACAACAACAGCTACCATTCAAGCATTGAGATGGCGCCGTTTGAAGCACTTTATGGTAGAAAGTGCAGGTCTCCGATTTGTTGGAGTGAAGTGGGGGATAGACAGATTACGGGTCTGGAGATAATACAAGAAACTACCGAGAAGATCATCCAAATTCAACAACGGTTGAAAACCGCCCAAAGTCGACAAAAGAGCTACGCTGACATTAAAAGAAAAGATATAGAATTTGAAATTGGAGAGATGGTCATGCTTAAAGTTGAACCTTGGAAAGGCGTTGTTCGATTTGGTAAACGAGGGAAATTAAATCCAAGGTATATTGGACCATTCAAGATTATTGATCGTGTCGGACCAGTAGCTTACCGACTTGAGTTACCTCAACAACTCACGGCTGTACATAACACTTTCCACGTCTCGAATTTGAAGAAATGTTTTGCTAAAGAAGATCTCACTATTCCGTTAGATGAAATCCAAATCAACGAAAAACTTCAATTCATCGAAGAACCCGTCGAAATAATGGATCGTGAGGTTAAAAGACTTAAGTAAACCAAGATACCAATTGTTAAGGTTCAATGGAATGCTCGTAGAGGACCCGAGTTCACCTGGGAATGAGAAGATCAGATGAAGAAGAAATACCCGCATTTATTTCCAGAAGATACGTCAACACCTCCAACTGCTTAAAATTTCGGGATGAAATTTATTTAACGGGTAGGTACTGTAGTGACCTGAACTTTTCCATGTTTATATATATATTAAATGAAATTGTTATTTACATGATTAAGTGTTTCCAACATGTTAAGCAATCAAACTTGTTAAGACTTGATTAATTGAAATAGGTTTCATATAGACATTTGATCACCCAAGTTGACCGGTGATTCACGAACGTTAAAACTTGTAAAAACTATATGATGACATATATATGATTATATATATAGTAAACATGATATTATGATAAGTAAGTATCTCATTAGGTATTTTTACAATGAGTTATATACATAAAATTGAGTTTATTGAATTAAGAAACTCGAAACGATATATATAACGATTATCGTTATAACAACTTCTTACTAAATACATATGAATCATATTAAGATATTGATACACTATGTTTAATCATGATAAATGATAAGTAAACATGTCATTAAGTGTATTAACAATGAACTACATATGTAAAAACAAAACTACTAACTTAATGATTTCGAAACGAGACATATATGTAATGATTATCGTTGTATCGATATTTAAATGTATATATATCATATTAAGATATATTAATATATCATAATATCATGATAATATAATAATTTAACATCTCATTAGATATAATAAACATTGGGTTAACAACATTTAACAAGATCGTTAACTTAAAGGTTTCAAATCAACATTTACATGTAACGACTAACGATGACTTAACGACTCAGTTAAAATGTATATACATGTAGTGTTTTAATATGTATTCATAAACTTTTGAAAGACTTCAAGACACTTATCAAAATACTTCTCCTTAACAAAAATGCTTACAATTACATCCTCGTTCAGTTTCATCAACAATTCTACTCGTATGCACCCGTATTCGTACTCGTACAATACACAGCTTTTAGATGTATGTACTATTGGTATATACACTCCAATGATCAGCTATTAGTAGCCCATGTGAGTCACCTAACATATGTGGGAACCATCATTTGGCAACTAGCATGAAATATCTCATAAAATTACAAAAATATGAGTAATCATTCATGACTTATTTACATGTAAACAAAATTACACATCCTTTATATCTAATCCATATACCAATGACCAAAAACACCTAAAAACACTTCCATTCTTCAATTTTCTTCATCTAATTGATCTCTCTCAAGTTCTATCTTCAAGTTCTAAGTGTTCTTCATAAATTCTACAAGTTCTAGTTTCATAAAATCAAGAATACTTCCAAGTTTGCTAGCTTACTTCCAATCTTATAGAGTGATCATCCAACCTCAAGAAATCTTTCTTATTTATAGTAAGATATCTTTCTAATACAAGGTAATACTCATATTCAAACTTTGATTCAATTTCTATAACTATAAAAATCTTATTTCGAGTGAAAATCTTACTTGAACTAGTTTTCGTGTCATGATTCTACTTCAAGAACTTTCAAGCCATCCAAGATCCTTTGAAGCTAGATCTATTTGTCTCTTTTCCAGTAGGTTTATCCACAAAACTTGAGGTAGTAATGATGTTCATAACATCATTCGATTCATACATATAAAGCTATCTTATTCGAAGGTTTAAACTTGAAATCACTAGAACATAGTTTAGTTAATTCTAAACTTGTTCGCAAAAAAAAGTTAATCCTTCTAACTTGACTTTTAAAATCAACTAAACACATGTTCTATATCTATATTATATGCTAACTTAATGATTTAAAACCTGGAAACACGAAAAACACCGTAAAACCGGACATACGCCGTCGTAGTAACACCGCGGGCTATTTTGGGTTTGATAATTAAAAACTATGATAAACTTTGATTTAAAAGTTGTTCTTCTGGGAAAATGATTTTTCTTATGAACATGAAACTATATCCAAAAATCATGGTTAAACTCAAAGTGGAAGTATGTTTTTCAAAATGGTCATCAAGACGTCGTTCTTTCGACTGAAATGACTACCTCTTACAAAAACGACTTGTAACTTATATTTCTGACTATAAACCTATACTGTTTCTATTTATATTCATAAAATAGAGTTCAATATGAAACCATAGCAATTTGATTCACTCAAAACGGATTTAAAATGAAGAAGTTATGGGTAAAACAAGATTGGATATTTTTTGATTTTTGTAGCTACGGGAAATATTAACGATTCTATACAAATCATATCCTAGCTAACTTATATTGTATTATACATGTATTCTAATATATTATGTAATCTTGGGATACCATAGACACGTATGCAAATGTTTTGACATATCATATCGACCCATGTATATATATTATTTGGAACAACCATAGACACTCTATATGCAGTAATGTTGGAGTTAGCTATACAGGGTTGAGGTTGATTCCAAAAATATATATACTTTGAGTTGTGATCTAGCCTGAGATGTGTATACACTGGGTCGTGGATTGATTCAAGATAATATATCTCGATTTATTTCTGTACATCTAACTATGGACAACTAGTTGTAGGTTACTAACGAGGACAGCTGACTTAATAAACTTAAAACATCAAAATGTATTAAAAGTGTTGTAAATATATTTTGAACATACTTTGATATATATGTACATATTTGTTATAGGTTCGTGAATCGACCAGTGGCCAAGTCTTACTTCCCGACGAAGTAAAAATCTGTGAAAGTGAGTTATAGTCCCACTTTTAAAAACTAATATTTTGGGATGAGAATACATGCAGTTTTATAAATGTTTTACGAAATAGACACAAGTAATTGAAACTACATTATATGGGTGAATGATCGAAGCCGAATATGCCCATTTTGCTTGGTAACCTAAGAATTAGTAAACCGATCTACTAATTGACGCGAATCCTAAAGATAGATCTATTGGGCCTAACGAACCCCATCCAAAGTACCAGATGCTTTAGTACTTCGAATTCGTTTTTCTCATGTCCGAAGGATTTCCCGGAATGATAGGGGATATTCTTATATGCATCTTGTTAATGTCGGTTACCAGGTGTTCACCATATGAATGAATTTTATCTCTATGTATGGGATGTATATTGAAATATGAAATCTTGTGGTCTATTATTATGATTTGATAATATATAGGATAAACCTATAACTCACCAACATTTTTGTTGACGTTTTAAGCATGTTTATTCTCAGGTGATTATTAAGAGCTTCCGCTATTGCATACTAAAATAAGGACAAGATTTGGAGTCCATGCTTGTATGATATTATGTAAAAACTGCATTCAAGAAACTTATTTTTGATGTAATATGTTCTTATTGTAAACCATTATGTAATGGTCGTGTGTAAACGGTATATTTTAGATTATCATTATTTGATAATCTACGTATTGTTTTTTTTAAACCTTTATCGATAAAATAAAGGTTATGGTTGTTTTAAAAATGAATGCAGTCTTTGAAAAACGTCTCATATAGAGGTCAAAACCTCGCGACGAAATCAATTAATATGGAACGTTTATAATCAATATGAACGGGACATTTCAACCGTGGTGCAGCCGCATAGCAATTTTACAAAGTTAATTATTTATGTATTGGTCTTTTGCTAGAGATAGTGTAGGCTTATGAACTCATGTCGTCTTACACATGATTAAGCACTTATCTCTTTTGTGTCATCATCAAAACAAAGTGATTAACTTTTGAATATTATAATTGAATTCTCAACCAATAGTCTTACGAATCCACCGGCGGCATTCATGGATCTTATGAACCGAGTGTGCCAACCTATGTTGGACAAGTCGGTAATTGTGTTCATTGAATACATACTTGTCTATTCAAAGAGTATGAAGGAACATGAACATCATTTGCGTGGAGTGTTGAAGACGTTGCAGAAGAAGAAGTTGTATGCTAAATTCTCCAAATGTGAATTTTGGCTAAGGGAAGTTCAATTCCTTGGTAATATTGTGAACAAAGAAGGTATTCAAGTAGATGTGGGGAAGATAGAGATGGTGAAGAGTTGGGGACAACCGACTACACCTACGGAAATCCGAAGTTTTTTCAGATTGGCCGGTTATTATCATCGGTTTATCCAAGACTTTTCTAAAATCGCTTCTCCATTGACGAAGTTGACGAAAAAGAACACGAGATTTAATTGGGAAAATGAGCAAGAGATCGCTTTCCAATTGTTGAAAGAGAAGTTGTGTCAAGCTCCTGTGTTAGTGTTGCCGGAAGGGGTAGAAGACATGACGGTTTATTGTGATGCTTCTTTAAATGGGCTCAGGTGTGTTCTAATGCAAAGAGGTAAAGTCATCGCTTACGCCTCTCAACAATTAAAGGAACACGAAAGGAGATATCCGACTCATGATCTTGAATTGGCGGCAGTAGTTCATGCGTTGAAAATTTGGCACCACTACTTGTATGGTGTCAAGTGTACGATTTATTCGGATCATAAGAGTTTGAAACATCTTTTTGATCAACGAGATTTGAATTATCGCCAACGTAGATGGATGGATGTGGTAAAGGACTATGATTGTGAGATACTTTATCATCCGGGTAAGGCGAATGTGGTTGCGGATGCGTTAAGTCGAAAGAGTCAACATCCGGCGATACGAGTAGGATCGTTATGCTTGATTATTACTAACGATTTTCTTGTAAAGCTTGGCGAGATACAAATTGAAGCGTTCGTTAACAATAAGCATGAAGAACGAATCATGGGGCAAACGAAGTCTATTACCTTAGGCCCGCATGATTTGTTGTCCTTTCAAGGAAGAGTGTGGGTGCCTAAGATGGGGATTATCGATGAGTGCTACTTGATGAAGCACATAAGTCAAGGTATTCCATTCATCCGGGCGCGACGAAAATGTATCTTGATTTGAAGAAAGAGTATTGGTGGTCGGGCATGAAACGTGATGTTGTTAAGTATGTTGAACAATGCGTCACGTGTTTGCAAGTTAAGGCCGAGCATCAAAAGCCGTATGGTATGCTACAACCGTTGGAAATCCCGATATGAAAATGGGAGCACATTACCATGGATTTCATTACAAAGTTACCAAAGACGGAGAGAACCCAATTGGATACGATTTGGGTGATAGTTGATCGATTGACGAAAAGTGCATTGTTTCTTCCCATTCGGGAAACGATATCGTCGGAGACTTTGTCTAAGTTGTTTATCAAGGAGGTGATATCGAGACATGGGGTTCCAATATCTAGTGTTTTGGATTGAGATACTCGTTTCACTTCTCGGTTTTGGAATAAGTTTCATGAAGATATGGGTACACAATTGAGAATGAGCACGTCGTACCATCCTCAAATGGACGGTCAAACCGAACGTACGAATCAAACATTAGAGGATATGTTAAGGGCGTGTATTATCGATTTCGGTGGTAGTTGGGATGAGCACTTGCCTTTGGTGGAATTCTCGTACAATAATAGTTACCATACTAGTATCGGGATGCCACCTTATGAGATGCTTTATGGATGAAGGTGTCGAACTCCTATTTGTTGGGGTGAAGTGGGTCAAAAGGAAATCGGGAGTACCGATTTGGTTTTAGAGACGAATAACAAGATTGAGATGATTCGGACTCGATTGAAGGCAGCGCAAGATAGACAAAAATCTTATGTCGACAAACGTAAGTGACCGATTAAGTTCCAAGAAGATGACATGGTGATGCTTAAGGTTTTGCCATGAGCGGAGAAAGTTAGCTCCTCGATTTATTGGTCCTTTTAAGATCTTGGTTCGTGTTGGTGAGGTCGCGTATAGACTAGAGTTACCCGAAGAACTTGCGGGAATTCATAACACATTCCATGTTTCCCATCTCCATAAGTGTCTTGCGGATGACTGGCGTGGGTACCGTTGGACGAGATTTACTTGAACAACAAGTTAGAGTATGTCGAGGAACCAATGGCCATTCTTGATGAAATAGTGAAAATGTTGAGAAATAAAGAGGTGAGAACTTTTAAAGTTCAATGGCGTCGTAGTAAAGGCTCCAAGTTTAAGTGGGAATCCGAAGAGTTTGTTTTGGTATATCTCCCTGCTTGTCATGTGGCTTGGATTGCGAGGACTCAATCCGGTTCAAGTGGGGGAGAGTTGTAAGATCCTGTTTCCAGTGGTATGGGACGCCGTCTAAAATGGTAGGACGCCGTCCAATTGGGAAGGACTGGATGCTGTCTAGATGAACTGGAGGGCCAGCTGTTTTACTTTTAGATATTTAAAGGGGGTAGTTTGGTAATTTCACATGGGGGACAACTTAAAGGCCCAAAGATCAGTTGGTGGGTGTCATTACACCAACTTCATCTACCTTATCCTTTTTCCACTTCAAGTTAGAGAGAGAGAGAGAGAGAGAGATTTCTTGTGTAAGAAAGCTCAAATCGAGGAGGAAGAAGGTTGATTCGGGTCAAAGAGCGTGATTCAAAGTTGTTCATCTAGTCCCTAGCTACATTTTGATTGTAGTGGTAAGTCTTAACCTTGATTTCCTTATTTTAATTGTTTAAGGGTTAGGGTTTGGGTTAGTGGTAAACATAAAACCCATTTGTTAGTGATTTAAGGGTTTTTAGGTAAGATTAGGTCATGAGGACTCAAGGATGACTAACCTAGGGTTTTAATGGGATATATGGTGTTTATGGGTCTTAAATGATTAACAATCACTAGCACACTTAGAGGTTAAAAGTGATTGGGTGTTATTTGGGTTGTGGGTGACCCAAATGGGTGTGTTAACCTTGAAACGGGTCAAATGAGTCTTTGGTGACCTAAGTTATCAAATGAGCATGAAAACACACTAACTTTGTGTTAAAAAGTGTATTAAGACCATAATTGGCTAGTGTTAGGGTTTTGTCAAAGTTAACCCAAATATTAGGGTTAAGGGTGCAAATGGATCGAAATTGCACTATGGGTCAAAATGACACTAGGATGGTGAGTGAGTTGGTTGACCAACTTGTTCGTGTGATTGATTATATGTGCATAATGTAATAGGTACGTTATTTTGAAATTTGCGAGCTTGATTCATCATTTCACTGAAGGCGTTAAGGTGAGTGGAATAATTATGCACGTATGTATATAGTGTATTTACTTGTATGCTATGGCATGATCCACGTAGCTGGAAGTGCCATAGTATGTACGGGTGTCATGATGTGAACCGCGAGCCGATAGCATCTTGGTATTTTGAGTTGATGCGAGCACCACGAGCCGGTAGTATCAAAGTGTGAACCATGAGCTGGTAGCACTATAAAATTAGGTGTGAACCAAGAGCTGGTAACACTAAAGTGTGAGCCACGAGCCGGTAGCACTATAAAATGAAGTGTGAACCAATGATCCGGTAACACTATAAAGGAGTGTGACTCAAATGCGTAGTGGCGTGAACCAAGAAGCCGGTAGCGTCATAGCATTTCGTATGGTGTGAACCATGAGCCGGTAGCACCATAGCGTTTATGGTTAACCATATAATTTGTGTATGTATTGTAGTGTAACATATTATTTTGTTTGGCGTATATGCTATTGTGTATGCTAGTTGCGGTATTTGAGGTTGTTAGCTTTATACTTGGAGTTAGTATGCTAATTATTGCTAGCACGTATGCGGTATATGAGTAAGTGTTTGCAAGTAGGTATATTATATATGTATGTGTATAATTATTGCATTCACTAAGCGTTTTGCTTACCCTCTCGTTGTTTACCTTTTTAGACTCCGGCATGGATAAGGACAAAGGTATTCGTTTGGACTAGAGGCTCTCGGGGGTTTATCTTTTGGAAGTTCGACTAAGATTTGGGTAGTTTAACCCCAAACACCATGCTCTTGGTGTCGTTTGGAATTTAAACTCTTATGGTCGAAACTTGTATTTTGAACGAAATTCATGAAACGGGTCGATGTGGGCTCGGCGATTTAAAACTTGCTTTTATGATGGGAATCTCTTAGTTTTACTTATTATAATATGTTGTGAAAGTGGTTTCGTTTAAAAGTGTCAGGAAGCGGGTTTTCCGCTCGTGTAAGTTCGACCCCGAAAGCTGAAATCTGCAGTTCATTTGGACATTGTCCAAGATGCTTGGACGCCATCCAGCACTTCAGAACTGGACGCCGTCCAGATAACTGGACGCCGTCCAGATACACTGTGTCAGATTTTTTTTTTTAGGGCGCATTTTTGGTATAATGAGGGTTGGGTCGTTAGAGATCGCCATCTATCTCTTTTGAGAATAGAGTGGTATCAATTGTTCCAACTTTCAAACCTAAACCAGTGAGATACACATGAAGTATCTCATACCATGCTCTTGGAGCCTGTTTGAGGCCATAAAGAGCTTTGTCTAACTTGTAGACATGGTCTGGATATTTACTGCTTACAAAACCAGGTGGCTGCTTGATAAAGACTTCTTCTTGCAGCTTTTCATTTAGAAAAGCAGACTTAACATCCATATGGAATGCTCTAAAGTTCATCTTAGCAGCATATGCCAAGAATAATCTGATAGCTTTCATCCTAGCCACAGGAGCATATGTCTCTCCATAATCTAATCCTTCTTCTTGTCTGAAACCCGGAGCTACCAATCTAGCTTTGTTTCTGACCACAATCCTGAAATGTCCCGTTCTTATTGATTAAAAACGTTCCATATTAATTGATTTCGTTGCGAATTTTTGACCTCTATATGAGACGTTTTTCAAAGACTGCATACATTTTAAAACAAACCATAACCTTTATTTCATCAATAAAGGTTTAAAAAGCTTTACGTAGATTATCAAATAATGATAATCTAAAATATCCTGTTTACACACGACCATTACATAATGGTTTACAATACAAATATGTTACAACAAAATAAGTTTCTTGAATGCAGTTTTTACACAATATCATACAAACATGGACTCCAAATCTCGTCCTTATTTAAGTATGCGACAGCGGAAGCTCTTAATAATCACCTGAGAATAAACATGCTTAAAACGTCAACAAAAATGTTGGTGAGTTATAGGTTTAACCTATATATATCAAATCATAATAATAGACCACAAGATTTCATATTTCAATACACATCCCATACATAGAGATAAAAATTATTCATATGGTGAACACCTGGTAACCGACATTAACAAGATGCATATATAAGAATATCCCCATCATTCTGGGACACCCTTCGGATATGATATAAATTTCGAAGTACTAAAGCATCCGGTACTTTGGATGGGGTTTGTTAGGCCCAATAGATCTATCTTTAGGATTCGCGTCAATTAGGGTGTCTGTTCCCTAATTCTTAGATTACCAGACTTAATAAAAAGGGGCATATTCGATTTCGATAATTCAACCATAGAATGTAGTTTCACGTACTTGTGTCTATTTTGTAAATCATTTATAAAACCTGCATGTATTCTCATCCCAAAAATATTAGATTTTAAAAGTGGGACTATAACTCACTTTCACAGATTTTTACTTCGTCGGGAAGTAAGACTTGGCCACTGGTTGATTCACGAACCTATAACAATATATACATATATATCAAAGTATGTTCAAAATATATTTACAACACTTTTAATATATTTTGATGTTTTAAGTTTATTAAGTCAGCTGTCCTCGTTAGTAACCTATAACTAGTTGTCCACAGTTAGATGTACAGAAATAAATCGATAAATATTATCTTGAATCAATCCACGACCCAATGTATACGTATCTCAGTATTGATCACAACTCAAACTATATATATTTTGGAATCAACCTCAACCCTGTATAGCTAACTCCAACATTCACATATAGAGTGTCTATGGTTGTTCCGAAATATATATAGATGTGTCGACATGATAGGTCGAAACATTGTATACGTGTCTATGGTATCTCAAGATTACATAATATACAATACAAGTTGATTAAGTTATGGTTGGAATAGATTTGTTACCAATTTTCACGTAGCTAAAATAAGAAAAATTATCCAATCTTGTTTTACCCATAACTTCTTCATTTTAAATCCGTTTTGACTGAATCAAATTGCTATGGTTTCATATTGAACTCTATTTTATGAATATAAACAGAAAAAGTATAGGTTTATAGTCAAAAAAATAAGTTACATGTCGTTTTTATAAAGGTAGTCATTTCAGTCGAAAGAACGACGTCTAGATGACCATTTTAGAAAACATACTTCCACTTTGAGTTTAACCATAATTTTTGGATATAGTTTCATGTTCATAATAAAAATCATTTTCTCAGAATAACAACTTTTAAATCAAAGTTTATCATAGTTTTTAATTAACTAACCCAAAACAGCCCGCGGTGTTACTACGACGGTGTAAATCCGGTTTTACGGTATTTTTCGTGTTTCCAGGTTTTAAATCATTAAGTTAGCATATCATATAGATATAGAACATGTGTTTAGTTGATTTTAAAAGTCAAGTTAGAAGGATTAACTTTTGTTTGCGAACAAGTTTAGAGTTAACTAAACTATGTTCTAGTGATTACAAGTTTAAACCTTCGAATAAGATAGCTTTATATGTATGAATCGAATGATGTTATGAACATCATTACTACCTTAAGTTCCTTGGATAAACCTACTGGAAAAGAGAAAAATGGATCTAGCTTCAACGGATCCTTGGATGGCTCGAAGTTCTTGAAGCAGAATCATGACACGAAAACAAGTTCAAGTAAGATCATCACTTGAAATAAGATTGTTATAGTTATAGAAATTGAACCAAAGTTTGAATATGATTATTACCTTGTATTATAATGATAACCTACTATAAGAAACAAAGATTTCTTGAGGTTGTATGATCACCTTACAAGATTGGAAGTGAGCTAGCAAACTTGAAAGTATTCTTGATTTTATGTAACTAGAACTTGTAGAATTTATGAAGAACACTTAGAACTTAAAGATAGAACTTGAGAGAGATTAATTAGATGAAGAAAATTGAAGAATGAAAGTGTTTGTAGGTGTTTTTGGTTGTTGGTGTATGGATTAGATATAAAGGATATATAATTTTGTTTTCATGTAAATAAGTCATGAATGATTACTCATATTTTTGTAATTTTATGAGATATTTCATGCTAGTTGCCAAATGATGGTTCCCACATGTATTAGGTGACTCACATGGGCTGCTAAGAGCTAATCATTGGAGTGTATATACCAATAGTACATACATCTAAAAGCTGTGTATTGTACGAGTACGAATACGGGTGCATACGAGTAGAATTGTTGATGAAACTGAACGAGGATGTAATTGTAAGCATTTTTGTTAAGTAGAAGTATTTTGATAAGTGTATTGAAGTCTTTCAAAAGTGTATAAATACATATTAAAACACTACATGTATATACATTTTAACTGAGTCGTTAAGTCATCGTTAGTCGTTACATGTAAGTGTTGTTTTGAAACCTTTAGGTTAACGATCTTGTTAAATGTTGTTAACCCAATGTTTATAATATCAAATGAGATTTTAAATTATTATATTATCATGATATTATCATGTATGAATATCTCTTAATATGATATATATACATTAAATGTCTTTACAACGATAATCGTTACATATATGTCTCGTTTAAAAATCATTAAGTTAGTAGTCTTGTTTTTACATATGTAGTTCATTGTTAATATACTTAATGATATGTTTACTTATCATAGTATCATGTTAACTATATATATACCCATATATATGTCATCATATAGTTTTTACAAGTTTTAACGTTCGTGAATCACCGGTCAACTTGGGTGGTCAATTGTCTAATGAAACATATTTCAATTAATCAAGTCTTAACAAGTTTGATTTCTTAACATGTTGGAAACATTTAATCATGTAAATATCAATCTCAATTAATATATATAAACATGGAAAAGTTCGGGTCACTACAGTACCTACCCGTTAAATAAATTTCGTCCCGAAATTTTAAGCTGTTGAAGGTGTTGACGAATCTTCTGGAAATAGATGCGGGTATTTCTTCTTCATCTGATCTTCACGCTCCCAGGTGAACTCGGGTCCTATACGAGCATTCCATCGAACCTTAACAATTGGTATCTTGTTTTGCTTAAGTCTTTTAACCTCACGATCCATTATTTCGACGGGTTCTTCGATGAATTGAAGTTTTTCGTTGATTTGGATTTCATCTAATGGAATAGTGAGATCTTTTTTAGCAAAACATTTCTTTAAATTCGAGACATGAAAAGTGTTATGTACAGCCGTGAGTTGTTGAGGTAACTCAAGTCGGTAAGCTACTGGTCCGACACGATCAATAATCTTGAATGGTCCAATATACCTTGGATTTAATTTCCCTCGTTTATCAAATCGAACAACGCCTTTCCAAGGTGCAACTTTAAGCATGACCATCTCTCCAATTTCAAATTCTATATCTTTTCTTTTAATGTCAGTGTAGCTCTTTTGTCAACTTTGGGCGGTTTTCAACCGTTGTTGAATTTGGATGATCTTCTCGGTAGTTTCTTGTATAATCTTCGGACCCGTAATATGTCTATCCCCCACTTCACTCCAACAAATCAGAGACCTGCACTTTCTACCATAAAGTGCTTCAAACGGTGCCATCTCAATGCTTGAATGGTAGCTGTTGTTGTAGGAAAATTCTGCTAACGGTAGATGTCGATCCCAACTGTTTCCGAAATCAATAACACATGCTCGTAGCATGTCTTCAAGCGTTTGTATCGTCCTTTCGCTCTGCCCATCAGTTTGTGGATGATAGGCAGTACTCATGTCTAGACGAATTCCTAATGCTTGCTGTAATGTCTGCCAGAATCTTGAAATAAATCTGCCATCCCTATCAGAGATAATAGAGATTGGTATTCCATGTCTGGAGACGACTTCCTTCAAATACAGTCGTGCTAACTTCTCCATCTTGTCATCTTCTCTTATTGGCAGGAAGTGTGCTGATTTGGTGAGACGATCAACTATTACCCAAATAGTATCAAAACCACTTGCAATCCTTGGCAATTTAGTGATGAAATCCATGGTAATGTTTTCCCATTTCCATTCCGGGATTTCGGTTTATTGAAGTAGACCTGATGGTTTCTGATGCTTAGCTTTGACCTTAGAACACGTCAAACATTCTCCTACGTATTTAGCAACATCGGCTTTCATACCCGGCCACCAAAAATGTTTCTTGAGATCCTTGTACATCTTCCCCGTTCCAGGATGTATTGAGTATCTGGTTTTATGAGCTTCTCTAAGTACCATTTCTCTCATATCTCCAAATTTTGGTACCCAAATCCTTTCAGCCCTATACCGAGTTCCGTCTTCCCGAATATTAAGATGCTTCTCTGATCCTTTGGGTATTTCATTCTTTAAATTTTCCTCTTTTAAAACTCCTTGTTGCGCCTCCTTTATTTGAGTAGTAAGGTTATTATGAATCATTATATTCATAGATTTTACTCGAATGGGTTCTCTGTCCTTCCTGCTCAAGGCATCGGCTACCACATTTGCCTTCCCCGGGTGGTAACGAATCTCAAAGTCGTAATCATTCAATAATTCAATCCACCTACGCTGCCTCATATTCAGTTGTTTCTGATTAAATATGTGTTGAAGACTTTTGTGGTCGGTATATATAATACTTTTGACCCCATATAAGTAGTGCCTCCAAGTCTTTAATGCAAAAACAACCGCGCCTAATTCCAAATCATGCGTCGTATAATTTTGTTCGTGAATCTTCAATTGTCTATACGCATAAGCAATCACCTTCGTTCGTTGCATTAATACACAACCGAGACCTTGCTTTGATGCGTCCCAATAAATCACAAAATCATCATTCCCTTCAGGCAATGACAATATAGGTGCCGTAGTTAGCTTTTTCTTCAATAACTGAAACGCTTTCTCTTGTTCATCATTCCATTCAAATTTCTTCCCTTTATGCGTTAATGCAGTCAAGGGTTTTGCTATTCTGGAAAAGTCTTGGATGAACCTTCTGTAGTAACCACCTAGGCCTAAAAACTGGCGTATGTGTTTCGGAGTTTTCGGGGTTTCCCACTTTTCAACAGTTTCTATCTTTGCCGGATCCACCTTAATACCTTCTTTGTTCACTATGTGACCGAGGAATTGAACTTCTTCCAACCAAAATGCACACTTTGAAAACTTAGCGTACAATTCTTCCTTCCTCAATACTTCTAACACCTTTCTCAAATGTTCACCGTGTTCTTGGTCATTCTTTGAGTAAATAAGTATGTCATCAATGAAAACAATGACAAACTTGTCAAGGTATGGTCCACACACTCGGTTCATAAGGTCCATGAACACAGCTGGTGTATTAGTTAAACCAAACGGCATGACCATAAACTCGTAATGACCGTAACGTGTTCTGAAAGCAGTCTTTGGAATATCATCTTCTTTCACCCGCATTTGATGATACCCGGAACGTAAGTCAATCTTTGAATAAACAGACGAGCCTTGTAGTTGATCAAATAAGTCATCGATTCTCGGTAGTGGGTAGTGGTTCTTGATGGTAAGTTTGTTCAACTCTCGGTAGTCGATACACAACCTGAATGTACCATCTTTCTTCTTGACAAACAAAACAGGAGCTCCCCACGGTGATGTGCTTGGTCGAATGAAACCACGCTCTAAAAGTTCTTGTAATTGGCTTTGCAGTTTTTTCATCTCGCTGGATGCGAGTCTGTAAGGAGCATGAGCTATTGGTGCAGCTCCTGGTACAAGATCTATTTGAAATTCAACGGATCGATGTGGGGGTAATCCCGATAATTCTTTCAGAAATACATCGGGAAATTCTTTTGCAATGGGAACATCATTGATGCTCTTTTCTTCAGTTTGTACTTTCTCGACGTGTGCTAGAACAGCATAGCAACCTTTTCTTATTAGTTTTTGTGCCTTCAAATTACTAATAAGATGTAGCTTCGTGTTGCCCTTTTCTCCGTACACCATTAAGGGTTTTCCTTTTTCTCGTATAATGCGAATTGCATTTTTGTAACAAATGATCTCTGCTTTTACTTCTTTCAACCAGTCCATACCGATTATCACATCAAAACTCCCTAACTCTACTGGTATCAAATCAATCTTAAATGTTTCGCTAACCAGTTTAATTTCTCGATTCCGACATATATTATCTGCTGAAATTAATTTACCATTTGCTAATTCGAGTAAAAATTTACTATCCAAAGGCGTCAATGGACAACTTAATTTAGCACAAAAATCTCTACTCATATAGCTTCTATCCGCACCCGAATCAAATAAAACGTAAGCAGATGTATTGTCAATAAGAAACGTACCCGTAACAAGCTTCGGGTCTTCCTGTGCCTCTGCCGCATTAATATTGAAAACTCTTCCGCGGCCTTGTCCATTCGTGTTCTCCTGGTTCGGGCAATTTCTAATAATGTGGCCCGATTTTCCACATTTATAGCAAACTACATTGGCATAACTTGCTCCGACACTACTTGCTCCGCCATTACTCGTTCCGACACCATTTGTTCCTTTCGTTCTATTAACCCCTGGTCCGTAGACCTCACACTTCACCGCGCTATGACCATTTCTTTTACACTTGTTGCAAAATTTGGTGCAGAACCCCGAGTGATACTTTTCACACCTTTGGCATAGCTGCTTCTGATTGTTGTTGTTGTTGCGGTTATTATTGTTGTTGGGATGATTATTGTAGTTGTTGTTGTTGTTGTTGTTGTTGTTGTTGTTGGGCCATTTGTTGTAGTTGCGATTGATGTTGCGATTGTTGGGATAATTGTTGCGATTATTGTTGTAATTGCTGTTGTTGTTGTATTGGTGATTCTTATCACCGTTTTCCTCCCACTTTCTTTTGAATTGCTTCACATTGGCCTCTTCAGCAGTCTGTTCTTTAATTCTTTCTTCAATCTGGTTCACTAGTTTGTGAGCCATTCTACATGCCTGTTGTTTGGAGGCGGGCTCGTGTGAACTTATATCTTCTTGGATTCTTTCCGGTAATCCTTTCACAAACGCGTCGATCTTCTCTTCCTCATCTTCGAATGCTCCCGGACACAATAGGCACAATTCTGTGAATCGTCTTTTGTACGTGGTAATATCAAATCCTTGGGTTCGTAACCCTCTAAGTTCTGTCTTGAGCTTATTGACCTCGGTTCTGGGACGGTACTTCTCGTTCATCAAGTGCTTGAATGCTGACCACGGTAGTGCGTACGCATCGTCTTGTCCCACTTGCTCTAGATAGGTATTCCACCATGTTAACGCAGAACCTGTGAAGGTATGCGTAGCGTACTTCACTTTGTCCTCTTCAGTACACTTACTTATGGCAAACACCGATTCGACCTTCTCGGTCCACCGTTTCAATCCGATCGGTCCTTCGGTTCCATCAAATTCCAAAGGTTTGCAGGCAGTGAATTCTTTGTAGGTGCATCCTACACGATTTCCTGTACTGCTAGATCCAAGGTTATTGTTGGTATGTAGCGCAGCCTGTACTGCGGCTATGTTTGAAGCTAGAAAAGTACGGAATTCCTCTTCATTCATATTCACGGTGTGTCAAGTAGTCGATGCCATTTCCTTCAAAATAGTCAAATGGAACAAGTTAATCATACAGAATATTAAGAGTAGTTAATAGTATTTCGTAGCATAATATGAACTCATTTATAAAAGCTTTTTCTTCATATTAGCATTTTATAAGTTTAAATTCGGGTAGTACCTACCCGTTAAGTTCATACTTAGTAGCTAATATACAATTCAACTACTACAATTCTATATGAAAAACTGATTATAATAATATTTCGCGTTCAAACTTTTACACAATATTTTACAAACTTACAATACCGCTTATTTTACATATAGCATGAAATATAGCACACAATAAATTTGATACAAAATGGTTGTGAAGATAATTCTAGCTAGTACACAAGTCGTTCAGCAAAGGCAATAAAGACACGTAATTCATACGTCCAGAAACAAGTCATGCATTCTGGTTTTACTAGGATTACTTCCCATCCTTGGTCTTGTGGAACATAACCGTTATGGCCGTTGATAAGACAGCGTGTTGTAACGTCGTCAAAGGGACGAGGGTTACATAATGTCCAACAGTCCCGTAACAATCTAAAAACCTCATTTCTTACCCCAATTACCGACTCCGTCACTTGTGGGAACGTTTTGTTTAATAGTTGTAGCCCGATGTTCTTGTTCTCACTTTGGTGAGAAGCGAACATTACTAATCCGTAAGCATAACATGCTTCTTTATGTTGCATGTTAGCTGCTTTTTCTAAATCACGAAGTCCAATATTCGGATATATTGAGTCAAAATAATTTCTTAACCCATTGCGTAAAATAGCATTTGGGTTCCCGGCAATATATGCATCAAAGTAAACACATCGTAACTTATGGATTTCCCAATGTGATATCCCCCATCTGTCATAACCCGACCTTAACCATAA